>NC_092091.1:72032107-72095173 GCF_045679555.1 Salvelinus alpinus
CTCTAATGTTAAGGAAGTCTTGAGGCTTTGCTCACCTGAGTTAGAATAACTCATGATAAGCTGCAGACTATACTATTTACCAAGAGAATTTATCTCTATTTTTCATAGCTATCTATTTACCACCACAAACCGAAGCTGGCACTAAGAACACATTCAACGAGATGAATAGGGCCATAAGTATTTATTTCTGAAGTAAAGAAAAAACTGATAAAAGAACACCTCACTGCACAAATGGGACTGTGAAGAGACAGCCATTTTATATATATTGTACTTAATTTGCACTGTACTACGTATTAGACATAGATATTGTGTGTATGTACTGATATGTAGGCTGTGGCGGGCCGTGACGTGTATGTATGTGTGATGTTTTAAATGTATGTATTTCAGTCCTTGACTGATCATGTTCTGTACTATGTATTATGTCATGTTTCATTTGGACTCTACGGAGAGTAGTTGATGCTTTTGCAGAGGCTAATGGGGATCCTAAGAACAGACTAATAAGCAAACAAGAAAATGCATACCCGGAGGCGGCACTTCTTGTGCCCGGTGATTTAAATGCAGGGAATGTTAAATCTGTTTTACCTCATTTTTACCAGCATGCAATTAGAGGTAAAAACTCTAGATCACCTTTACTCCACACACAGAAATGCATAGAAAGTTCTCCCTCGCCCTCCATTTGGCAAATCTGACCATAACTCCATCCTTCTGATTGGTGAATACAAGCAAAAACTGAAAACAGGACGTACCAGTGAACTCTGGTCAGAAGGAGGAAGTGGATGCTAGGCTGCAGGAAAGGTTTCACCAGCACAGACTGGAATATGTTCCGGGATTCATCCAATAACATCGAGGAGTTTCCCAAATCAGACGCCAGCCTAATTAATAAGTGCATCAATGTAATGAGGTCTGTGTTTGTAACTTGTGTAGAGGAGTCAGGCGCAGGACAGCAGATATGAGTAAATAAACGTAATTTACTCAAAATAGACAAATATAGTACAGAAAAGCGAGCCCACATAACGGACCGTCTTACATACAAACAATTACTCACAAACAAACATGGGGGAACAGAGGGTTAAATAATGAACAAGTAACTGGGGGATTGAAACCAGGTGTGTAAGACAAAGACAAAACAAATGGAAAATGAGAAGTGGATCGGCGATGGCTAGAAGGCCGGTGTCGTCGACCGCCGAACGCCGCCCGAACAAGGACAGGGACCGACTTTGGCGGAAGTCGTGACAATCAACGACATTGTTCCCACGTGCTCCCGACAGAGTTCACTCTCATTCCAGTGCTTTTCTAAAGACATTGGAATTCTCTTGGAACATTATTGAGGATTTATGTTAAAAACATCCTAAAGAATGATTCCATACATCGTTTGATATGTTTCTACGACCTGTAACGGAACTTTTCGAGTTTTTGTCTGGACCTAGTGCTCATGAAGATGGATTACTGGGATGAGCACGCTAACAACTAGTGGCTATTTGGACATAAATTATGGGACTTTATGGAACTTTATGGAACAAATCAGTCATTTATTGTCAAACTGGGATTCCTGGGAATGCATTCTGATGAAGATCATCAAAGGTAAGTGAATATTTATCATGTTATTTCTAACTTCTGTGGACTCCAACATGGCGAAAATTTCTTTGGCTGGATTGGGCTCTGAGCGCGGTACCGACACTATGCTTTTTCCGTAACGTTTTTTTGAAATCTGACACAGCGGTTGCATTAAAGAGAAGTCTATCTTTAATTCTGTGAATAACACTTGTATCTTTTATCGATGTTTATTATGAGTATTTTTAGGGATTTCTGTGGCTATCTGCAAGATCACCGTATGTTTTGGAATCAAAACATTACTGCACGTAAACCGCGTGAATGTAAACTGAGATTTTTGGATATAAATTTGCACATTATCGAACAAAACATACATGTATTGTGTAACATGATGTCCTATGAGTGTCATCTGATGAAGATCATCAAAGGTTAGTGATTCATTTTATCTATATTTCTGCTCTTTGTGACTCCTATCTTTGTGAAAAAATGTCTGTGTGTTTTTTTGACTTGGCTCTGAACTAACATAATCATATATTGTGCTTTCACTGTAAAGCCTTTTTGAAATCGGACACGATGGGTAGATTAACAAGATGTTTATCTTTCATTTGCTGTATTGGACTTGTTAACTTCTTATGGCTGCAGGGTCAGTATTGAGTAGCTTGGATGAAAGGTGCCCAGAGGTGCCCATAGTAAACTGCCTGCTCCTCGGTCCTAGTTGCTAATATATGCATATTATTATTGGTATTGGATAGAAAACACTCTGAAGTTTCTAAAACTGTTTGAATGATGTCTGTGAGTATAACAGAACTCATATGGCAGGCAAAAACCTGAGAAAAAATCCAAACAGGAAGTGGGAATTCTGAGGCTGGTCGATTTTCAACCAAGACCCTATTGAATTCACAGTGAGATATGGATGAGTTCACATCCTACGGCTTCCACTAGATGTCAACAGTCTGTAGAACCTTCTCCCATGCCTCTACTGTGAAGTGGGGCCGAAGGAGACAGGAATTATTTAGGTCTATCATGACCTGACCATGCTCTGACCATGCGCATTCACATGAGAGGGAGCTATGTTCCATCGCACATCTGAAGTCAATGTAATTCTCCGGTTGGAACGTTATTCAAGATTTATGTTAAAAACATTCTAAAGATTGATTCAATACATCGTTTGACATGTTTCTACTGACTGTTACGGAACTTTTGGACATTTCGTCTGCTTTTAGTGAACGCGCTTCCTGACGTTGGATTTGTTTACCAAACACGCTAACAAAAATAGCTATTTGGACATAAATGATGGACATTACTGAACAAAACAAACAATTCTTGTGGAAGTGGGAGTCCTGGGAGTGCATTCCTACGAAGATCAGCAAAGGTAAGTGAAGATTTATAATGTTTTTTATGAGTTTTGTTGACTGCACAATTTGGCGGGTAACTGTATGGCTTGCTTTTGTGGCAGAACGCTGTCCTCAGATTATTGAATATTGTGCTTTTGCCATAAAGCTTTTTGAAATCTGACACAGCGGTTGCATTAAGAACAAGTGTATCTTTAATTCTATGTAAAACATGTATCTTTCATCAAAGTTTATGATGAGTATTTATGTTATTTGATGTGGCTCTCTGCAATTTCTCCGGATATTTAGGAGGCATTTCTGAACATGGTGCCAATGTAAACTGAGGTTTTTGGAAATAAATATGAACTTTATCGAACAAAACATATATGTATTGTGTAACATGAAGTCCTATGAGTGTCATCTGATGAAGATAATCAAAGGTTAGTGATTCATTTTATCTCTATTTCTGCTTTTGTGACTCCTGTCTTTGGCTGGGAAAATGATTGTGTTTGTCTGTGATGTTGCGTTGACCTAACATAATCGTTTGTGTTCGTCTAAAAGCCTATTTGAAATTGTACACTTTCTGGTGGGATTAACAACAAGATTACCTTTAAAATGGTATAAAATACATGTATGTTTGAGGAATTCATTTTATTAGTGAGATTTCTGTTGTTTGAATTTGGTCCTTGCACTTTCACTGGCTGTTGTCATATCATCCCGTTAACGGGATTGCAGCCATAAGAAGTTTTCATGTGTGAAAGTTAGATTTCCCCAAAATATTTTTGAATTTCCCGCGCTGCCTTTTCAGAGGAATGTTGTCGAGGGGTTCTGCTAGCGGAACGCCTGCGCTAGAAAGGTTAAAAGGCTGGTCATGGCTGACATCAACACCGAATCCCAGACACTGAGTACCTGTGATTCCAATTCGCATACCATCCCAACAGATCAACAAGAAACAGGAAACTATAAAAGATATTTGCTTACCACCCAATGCTTCGGAATTCAGACTGTCTACACTGCACTGTGTAACTGTTGCCTCTGAGCTCATAAATAAATCATCTTAGTATGACCTGGTACTCCAGCAAATCCTTATTTTATCATTTACACCACAATTTGTCACCCGTGACGTGACTGCCATATTGTTGACCTGCGGCTCCTGCGGCTCCGAGGGTAAATCTGCTGGCAGTGTCTGAGGGTAAATTCCTAGGAACGGAGATACTCGTCCTGACGTCCACAGGAGTTGAGGGTCAGCGATCGCTCAGTCAATGTTTTCCTCAGCTGGTATGTCATCATTGGAAGAGTTCTCAATGAATGAAATCCCTTTGTGCTAAGTGATAGAGAAAATGATAATTGAAAAAGAGGAAATGTGTATTCCTAGATCACTTTGCGCTAAGTGATCGTAGAGCATTCTCTATCCGCATAGTGCGATGCGCGTGGACCGGTTATGTTAGACTAGAATCTCAGGTTAAGGATAGCCTTATTAACCAGTGGACATGAATAGCTTTTCTGATACAGTTGAAACTAAGTATCATAGCAAAGCTGTGTTTGCTTTTTATGTGAGTAAGATACCAATTTGGATTAGTTCTCCAGTGGTTCAACAACAAATTAGGGATTATTTTAGCAGCAATTACATGGTTTAGGTTGTAGGAACTGATCCCTCCTCCTTGTGTGTGTGTGTGTGTGTGTGTGTGTGTGTGTGTGTGTGTGTGTGTGTGTGTGTGTGTGTGTGTGTGTGTGTGTGTGTGTGTGTGTGTGTGTGTGTGTGTGTGTGTGTGTGTGTGTGTGTGTGTGTGTGTGTGTGTGTGTGTGTGTGTGTGTGTGTGTGTGTGTGTGTGTGTGTGTGTGTGTGTGTGTGTGTGATAGGAACTCAAGATGGGATGATCCTGGAGAAGAAAAGTGTTCTCCCGGCCACCACATGCTACACAGGCCCATTGAAGGTGATGGTAAGCAAATGGGGTCCGAGTGTTGCCGAGGACGTGTCACAATGGCACCGCTGAACGATTGGAGATTTTCCCGAACAAGCTGGGCACCATCGGTGTGGTTAAATTGAAATTAGTCCCACAACAGTTGGAGAAAGTAGGGAAAGACAAGAAAAATAATATACGCTGGGATCATTTTCGAAATTGTGAAATTGAAGCAGAGACAAGGACAGAGAGAGAGAGGAAAAGTGCAGAGGGAACCCAGAAATGAAAGTCCTGAAGAAAAGAAATGCAAAGCAAGTGGGAACAGACGTAAAGATGAACTGTATCAACATCATCCACCACCCAATGCTCCCCCACCTCAACCAACAGCTACGCTACCACCTCCACACCCAGGACCCCCAGCAGCAGGAGTGGGGGCTGTGGGGGCAGACAGCGGAGAAACTGAGGAAGACGAAGAAGAAAAAGACACGCCTCTGACCACACACACTGAGTTCCAGAGTAGAATACCAACTCCTCTGACCACCACACACTGAGTTCCAGAGAAGAATACCAACTCCTCTGACCACCACACACTGAGTTCCAGAGCAGGAATACCAACTCCTCTGACCACCACACACTGAGTTCCAGAGTAGAATACCAACTCCTCTGACCACCACACACACTGAGTTCCAGCAGGGATAGAATACCAACTTCTCTCTGACCACCACACACACTGAGTTCCAGAGTAGAATACCAACTCCTCTGACCACCACACACTGAGTTCCAGAGTAGAATACCAACTCCTCTGACCACCACACACTGAGTTCCAGAGTAGAATACCAACTCCTCTGACCACCACACACTGAGTTCCAGAAGTAGAATACCAACTCCTCTGACCACCACACACACTGAGTTCCAGAGTAGAATACCAACTCCTCTGACCACCACACACTGAGTTCCAGAGTAGAATACCAACTCCTCTGACCACCACACACACTGAGTTCCAGAGTAGAATACCAACTCCTCTGACCACACACACTGAGTCCCAGAAGCAGCAATACCAACTCCTCTGACTACCACACACACTGAGTCCCAGAGTAGAATACCAAACCCTGACCACCACACAACGAGAAGGGCATCCTGATACAGCTTCCTCCTCCCAGTACTACGAGGGGAAGTAACGACTCACCTGCATTGGCTGGGAATCTCATCCCTTGACCACAGTCTGGTCACATGCCGTTCAAACTGAATCGTCGACAACAAGCTGCAGGAAGGAAGAAACAGCCAACGTTTTATGAGGGAGGGAACAGATGGAACTCGGGAGACAGAGGAAGAGGAACGTAGGATGGAGAAAGCAAGAGGAGGAAGGGGCTGCGGAGGAGGGAAGATGTGGAGGAGGAAGAGGGGAACCATGGAGGTGTTAGAACTGTCAACAGCCTGGCCACATTTTAACTCAATTGCCCCCAGAACAGGGGTGATGTGAGTGGCTATGATGAAGCTGAGTACAGTGATACCTACTAACCACCACCACCACATATGACAGCATCTGTATTCGGCAGAGTAGAGGGGGAGGCTCGACAGAGGACTGAGGAAGGGCGGTAGAAGGAAAAGAACAGACAGCAATGCTACTTTGGTGAGTACCCAATTTGATCTTCTAACAGTGCAGATTCACCTAATATAGATGTGTGTGTGGGCGGTGTGAAAATGTATTTCCTGGTCGATTCAGCGGCAACCATCTCCTCATTTATCTAAATGTAACAATTTAAAAGTTCCATTGTCAAAATATGTAATAAAGAATCCTGCCCGGGGCATCTGGCATTCCAATGGTAGAGAACCTTACCAAACGCCTTTCGGTCCAACTTGGTGATATTTTAAATCATAGTGTTGTTTATTACTCCTAACTGCCCTGTAAAGTTAATGGAAGAGAGACCTGATTGTGTAAGTTAGGAATTAACATTTCTTGCATCGAGGAAGGTAGAGCACCTCCCTATCCACATCGACAGGACAGCAGTGTGGAAGAAGGTGGAACGTTTTAAGTTCCTCTGTGTTCGTATCACCAACAAAACTCACAGGTTGGTGAAGAAGGCGCAACAACGCCTCTTCAACCTCAGCAGGCTGAAAAAGTATGGCTTGATACCGAAAACCCGAACTAACTTTTACAGGTGCACAATTGATAGCATCCTGTCGGGGGCTGTGGTCCACCGCCTGGTACAGCAACTGCACCGCCCACAACCGCAGGGCTCTCCAGAGGGAGGTGCAGTCTGCACAATCGCATAACCGGGGACAGACTCACCTGCCCTCCAGGACACCTACAACACCCGATGTCACAGCAAGGCAAAAAAGATCATCAAGGAACAACCACCACCAGAGCCACTACCTGTTCACCCCGCTATCATCCAGAACGCGAGGTCAGTACAGTTGTATCAGAGCTGGCACAGAGAGATTGAAAAACAGCTTCCTCATCTCAAGGCTATCAGATTGTTAAACAGCCACCACTAGCACAGAGAGGTGGCTTCCTACCTACAGACTTGATATCATTGGCCACTTTAATAAATGGAAACACTATTCACTTTAATAATGCCATTTTAATAATGTTTACATATCTCACATTATTTTGTTGTGGAATTTGTTAGATATTAGGTTTTGTTGTGGAATTGTTAGATATGACCTGGTATATACTGCTGCACTGTCGGATCTAGAAGCATAAGCATTTCACTACACTCACAATAACATCTGCTAACCATGTGTATGTGACCAATAAAACTTGATTTGATTTGGGGATTTGAGAGGATACCAAATGGAAAGAATTTGGGACATGGGTTAAGGGCGTGAGGTTGGCAACTGACAGGGAGGCTCAGCCAGACGGGAGAGCATTCTCCCCTGGGGCTCACAGAAAGGATGTGAACAGCACGAACGCAGTGCACAGAGGAGACAATGAAGCCCCTGTTCCTGTTCCCCTTGCACCTAACCAGCCCGCCCCTGACAGCGCACTGTTGTCTCAGGTTCCGGACTGTTTATGGCCAAAGGATAAATATGACATAGGGAAGATGAGAGGAGCAACATCTGTGACCTTCTCTCCTAAAAGCACATATCGGTCCCACAAGGCACAGTACCCCTTGCGTAAGGTAGCATTGGCAAAATCCTGACCTCTCTGCTGAGCAAGGGAGCTGTTGTCACTTGTACGTCATCACCTTGCAACACACCAATTTGTACCGGTTAGAAAAGCATCTGGTGAATGGAGAATGGTACAAGATCTTAGATGCAGTGTACGCCATGGCCCCAGTAGTGCCAAACCCACTCACTATCCTTACTTCTGTCCCGCCAGATTCAAATTGCTTTACAGTTGTTGATTTGGCTAATGCATTTTTTAGCATTCCTGCGCACCCTGATTCTCAGTATTGGTTTGTGTTTTTCTTTCAAAGACTAGATTATATTGAGAGCCCTGTCATTTTTACGGATGAATTGAGTTCGAACTTGCTGTCATTTGTGCCGCTTAAAGGGAGCACTCTTGTTCAGTATGTTGATGACCTCCTTCTCTGCTCTCCTGACAGAGAATTATGTCAAATTAATACTGTTGCACTGCTACATTTTCTAGCTGATAACAGCCCCAAGGCCTTGAAAAACAAATGAACATCTGTCCAACAGACTGTTAAATATTTGGGACAAGTTATCACATCAGGGGGCAGAAGCTTTGCTACAGACAGGGTTGACGCTTGGCTACACACAGGGTTAAAGCTACTTTACAAGTTCATAAACTATGCACCAAGGAACATATGTTGACACTGCTGGGAATGGCAGGCTATTGTAGAGTTTGGTTAAATTGATTATGCTGAAATTGTCCAACTTCTCTCTGATCTCATTCACTTGAAACCCACGGCCAGCTCAGATAGAGTGGACTAAAGATGGTGAAGAATCGTTCATTCGGCTTAAACAGGCACTCTCGTCGCCACCTTGTTTTGGGGTTCCCTGATCACTCCAAACCTTTCCGTTTGTTTGTTTCGGAAAATAATGGGTATATGTCAACAGTACTGAAACAAACTGTGGTGAGATGAGACCTGTTGGTTTCTACTGGAAACGTCTCCACTCTGTGGCGGCAGCAACGGAGGCAGTGTTGGCCTGTGCTGACATTGTAGCTATGCGGCCCTTAACTTAACTTAACCCTTAACTTAACACTTGCCTCATTATGTCTTCTCCCTTATCTCACAGGCAAGGACAGCACATCTCACCCCCGCAAGGCTGCTACATAGGCAGAATGTGTTACTTACAATGTGGCATGTTACTCTGAACCGATGTACGGTCTTAAACCCTGCAACCTTACACCCCACACAGTCTGACGGTGATGCACATGACTGCAGTGTGGTGGTTGATCTCTTGTGTAAACCGCGCCCTGATCTCCAAGATGTGACTATACCTAACGGTGATCTAATCTGTTTTGTTGATGTTCGTGCGAAACGTTCTTCATCAGGTGATCCAGTTGCATCTTATGCTGTGTGTACACCCCACAGTGTTGAGGAGGCAGCCAGACTGCCCTCCCACTTCTCCTCACAGGCAGCAGAGCTGTTTGCTCTCACACATGCCTTTGTGTTGGGAAAGGGAAAGTCCCTCACAGTGTATACTGCGTATACTATATGCTTTTGGTGTCTGTCACATTTCTGGAACACTGTGGGAACATTGTGTTTTCCTCAACTCAATAGCACACCATAACACGGTTAAATAACTGCTTGAGGCAGTACTCCTGCCCTCCACACTTGCTATTTGTAAATGTGCATCTCATACCAAACACACCGATGCTGTTTCTCTAGGAAATGCTGCTGCAGACTGTGCAGCGAAAGCGCCTGCTGATTCCCCTACCTCCCCTCTCCTTGTGATGTCATGCATCAACCCTGCCACCTCTCTTTCCTTTAATGATGTCTCTCTGCTACAACAGGGGGCTGATGGAGTGGAAAAGAAGCGTTGGCAGCAAACATGCGTGACCCCTCTGATGGTGTCTGGAAGGGCCCAACGGGCCTCCCTTTACTCCCTCCAGTGGCTTTTCCCTACCTTGCAAAATTGTCACATGTAAAGGGAGGCCTGTCGGGCACTTCCAGTGTTACTTCATTGGGACAAAGGGGTCTGAAAAATCCCCTGAATAATACCAATCGTAGCCTGGTACTGTAAGTCCAGCGCGGTATATATACCAATGCTTGGAGAAGTTACTACCAGGCCATTATCACTGCAAGAAATGTTAATTCCTAACTTACACAATAGGTCTCTTTCCATTAAATTTACAGGGCAGTTAGGAGAATAAACAACACTATGATTTAAAATCTATCTGTGTAATACGTCTGTGTGTAGCTGGTGTAGATGAGTCAGGCGCAGGACAGCAGATAAGAGTAATGTACGCAATATTACTCAACAATAATCATAATACACGTCAAATAAATCCAAGGCCACAATAACGGACCACAATACAATAAACAATCACTCACAAACAAACATGGGGGAACAGAGGGTTAAATAATGAACAAGTAATTGAGGGATTGAAACCAGGTGTGTATGACAAGGACAAAACAAATGGAAAATGAAAAGTGGATCGGCAATGGCTAGAAGGCCGGTGACGTCGACCGCCAAACGCCGCCCGAACAAGGGACCGACTTCGGCGGAAGTCGTGACAATCTGTGCAGCCCATAATGTTGGAAGAGCTACACCCATTTCAGCTCACCCCACACCTGAGATGCCTTTCAGTCACTTGATGAGTATTGTCTGGTAATAGTGGACATGTTTTCTAAATGGATAGAATGTTTTCCATGCAGGCATGCGTCATCATCTACAGTATCTAAGGCACTAATGAGAGAAATTGTTCCCAGTTGGGGGATTCCGACAAAATTCTCAAGCGACAATGGCTCACATTTTTTAAATAATGTAATAAAGAGTTTATCTGAGTGTCTCACTGTTCATATCATCCGGCTAGTTGGGGCGCAGTAGAATGCGTCAACCAAACCGTGAAAACGAAGCTATGTAAAGTTATGGCTGAGCAAAGGCTGAGGAAAATTGTGGAGGAGACTTCTCTCCCATGGGTAGAGCCCATTGTTCTACTGGACTGTCGCCCCATGAAATACTTACAGGAAGGCCGATGAAGATGTACAACGTGCCGGTGAAGCTGGCCCAGCTCACCTTGACCAGTGTGGACGAACAGATGGTGAAGTATATGATAGAACTTAAGAGCTGCCCTATCCGAGCCAAAGGGAGGACAGCTGCATAAGATCTCCCCTGGCGACTGGATCGTGGTGAAGGATCTCAGACGAAAGCACTGGCACCAACCTCGCTGGAGGGGACCATACCAGGTGCTGCTGACCACTCCGACTGCGGTCAGGATCGCTGAAAGGGACAACTGGATCCAAGGATCCCACTGCCGGAAGGTGGGCAACCCTGAGGACGATCAGATCTGAGGTGATGGCAGCAATTCACACTTTTCATCCTGGGACTGGACTGCTGCTCTGTTCAACAGGACAGATTGGTGTCAAAAGTTGGAGGGTAGGATTGAGTGGCAATGAACATTCTGACAATTCACCAGCTCACCCCCATGACCCTCCCCCAATCTACTTTGATGAATTGATGTATTTTATCCATAACAAGGTGCCTCAAACCAATGGACATTGACCGTGTTTGTGGACTGACACCTAAATCGGTGTCAGGGGTTTTTCCCCTGATGGCAATAAGACTTACTGATGTTTCATTCATCAATTGAGATGTTTCATTCATCAATTGTTCCCTACACTGTTTCATACAGGCCAATGTCTATCCCCTCACACTGTTTATAAGACCAATCACTGAGAGCTATGCAAATACTACAACTCCAAAAATGCGTGAACTGAACTGCAGACGAACGCCTGGCTTTAATTGTTCCTGATACTGTTGTTATTGAGGTTATTCCTGAATCTTTCTCTTGGTGTGTGAGATTCACTGGTTCTGGAATTGGGAGTGTTAGATAGCCACCTCTGTAAAAAGGGTGTAATGGGAAACGTTAATTGTATGTGTCCACATACATCAAATCAAATTGTATTGTAGACCTTACAGTGAAATGCTTACTTACAAACCCTTAACCAACAATTCAGTTTTAAGAAAAATAAGTGTTAAGTAAAAAATAGATAAGTAAAAAATAAAAGTAACACATAAATGAGTATGCGTCTGACCTTGTAATACTGTGTGAAACGGTCCTATTATAATCTCCTGTTCTTGGGAGTATCATCATGTGTTGCAAACCAGCTTGCACCTGCGTCTTTGTATAGATGAAGTCCCGCCCAAGAACAGGAAACTATAAAGATATGTGCTTATCACCCAATGCTTCGGAATTCAGACTGTCTACACTGCACTGAGTAACTGTTCCCTCTGAGCTCAGAAATAAAGAATCTTAGTTTGACTTGGACTCCAGCAAATCCTTATTTTATAATATCCACAACAGTCAGCAAGAAAAAGGTGCTGATCGCGGACTACAGGAAATGGAGGCAGACAGCGGGTCGAGAGCTTCACGTTCCTTGGTGTCCTTTTGAAGAAAGCACGAAAATGCCTCTTCCCCCTCAGGAGGCTGAAACTATTTTGGCATGGTCTCCCAGATCCTCAAAAAGTTCTACAGCGTCTTGACTGCATCACCCCTTGGTATGGCACATTCTTGGCATCCGACCGCAAGGCGCTACAGAGGGTAGTGCGTACGGTCCTGTACATCACTGAGGCAGAGCTCCTTGTCATCCATGACCTCTATACCAGGTGGTGTCAGAGGAAGGCCCTAAAAATTGTTAAAACACTCCAGCCACCCAAGTCATAGACTGTCCTCTCTACTACCGCATGGCAAGTCATAGACTGTCCTCTCTACTACCGCATGGCAAGTCATAGACTGTCCTCTCTACTACCGCATGGCAAGTCATAGACTGTCCTCTCTACTACCGCATGGCAAGTCATAGACTGTCCTCTCTACTACCGCATGGCAAGCCATAGACTGTCCTCTCTACTACCGCACGGCAAGCCATACCGATGCATCAAGTCTGGAACCAACAGGACCCCGAACAGCTTCTACCCCCAAGCCGTAAGACTGAAAAAATACTTCATCCGGGAAGTTATTGGTTAACTATTTAACTATCTGCATTGACCCTTTGTGTACTAACTCTTTTGACTCATTCACTGCTGCTACTGTTTATTATTCTTCAAGTTGCCTTGTTACTTGACCCTTACACATATTTACACATCTACCTCAGTTACTTCGTACCACTGCACATCAACGCAGTACCCCGTGTATATAGCCAAGTTATCGTTTCTCATTGTGTATTTATTCCTTGTGTTATTTCTCTATTTTTCTCTCTCCATTGTTGAAAGGGGCCCTTAAGCATTTCACTGTTAGTCTAAACCTGTTGTTTACAAAGCATGTGACAAATAACATTTGATTTGAGTGTTAAGAGGAAATGACAGAACATTATTCTGTCTCCTCTACTCTATCTCTGAACCGCTGGCCTGGGAGCAGCTAGGCTGTGATGCAAATCCGCATTCATCATCCTGCCACTGTCATCTTAGAGAGAGAAAGAGAGAAAGAGTGAAAGAGAGAGTGAAAGAGGGAGAGAAAGAGAGAGAGCGAGAGCAGATGTGTGTCTGTGTGTTGGAAGAGATAAGATGTTTTGTTAGTCCACAATCATGCATACTTATGTGACATAACATGATATGTCTGAGGCTACACATGTGTGTACCAATATGAGTGTGTGTATGAATCAAAATAGGTTCTGTGGACATGACTATCCCATGTCCCAAGACAAATCCTACAGCAGAGGTTCCCAAACTCGGTCCTGGGGCCCCCCCTGGGTGCACGTTGTGGTTTCTGCCCTAGCACTACACAGCTGATTCAAATCATCAAAGCTTGATCATGAGTAGGTTATTTGAATCAGCTGTGTAGTGCTAGGGCAGAAACCAAAACATGCACCCGGGGGGCCAGGATCCAGTTTGGGAAGAAAGAAAGAGGGAGAGTTAGAAAGATGGCAAGAAAAAAGGGAAAGAAAAAGAGGGAGAAGAACAGAGGCTGGGCTTCCTTGTCATTTTCCCGTTCAATAACATGACATTGTTCACATAATGTGACACTGAAACAGACAATGAAAACGTGACATTTGATATGATCAAGTGGAGAACATTGGCGGCTATAAAAGCAAAGTGGAGCGAGTGTCTAACTGACAATGAAACTGACCCACGTTGTTTCACTCTGGTTTTAAATGCATGTTAGGCCCTGGCCTGGTGGCATTGTTGAGATTGAAGTCTCTTAAAATGACTACTCACTGTTGACCGTTTCATGTCATCTACGGTGCAGTATATGGAACTGCCGTGGGGAACAAACCAATGGCAGAACGGTTACACTGCTTCTCCCAAATAAAGACATTTAACGATGTCCACCGCTATTCTCATAACACTACTTGATTAATCGACCAAAGGCTATGGCCCAAAGTCATGTTATGTGGAGTCACCTTGTAAGTTTCTATGTCTAGATCTTCAACCGTTTTGTATGGATGCACAGAAAGCAGGAACACAGCTGGCGTACAACAGGAAATAAAACTCAAAACAGATTTTGTCATTGGATAATATTGCCATTTTACAACAATCTTACAAACACATTGCATAAAATCTAAGAAAATATATATATATTTATATATATCTTTAAATCATTATTAAAACACGTGGTTGTGTATTTACATACATGTGAATATGAATAAATAGCTTTTTCTTTTCTTAAATCAATGTATCCACTTAATGCTTACAAAACATATTGTGTCCATATTGTTTGTAGTTGTATGTGTATGTGGTTGGACAGTTAAATATCATAACTTTAAACTCTCCCCAGTTTCCTTACTTTTGACCAAGACTCAAAAGAGACTGGGAACGGGATTCAAACAAACCACAAGTGATTGGATGGAGGCTGTATGAGGTCATCTTGCTGTGACAGAAGTGGGACATACTGGAGTCTTGTGAGGGTAAAATGAGTATAACATCCTAATCAAATAAACATCAGATTGGGTATACCAATCGTATATGATAAGTCTGTATTGTTCAATAGAATTAAAAGCCTAAAATAAAAAAAATTGCGGTCGAATACTTTTCATGGTGATGCTACCCCAGGGCAGTGAAGGGGACATTGTTTTACATAAGGTGCCATCTTTTGGACGGGACGTTAAACGGGTGTCCTGACTCTGCGGTCATTAAAGATCCCATGGCACTTATCGTAGAGTAGGCTAAATCTGGCTAAATTCCCAATCTGGCCCTCATACCATCATGGTCACCTAATCATCCCCAGTTTACAATTGGCTCATTCATCCTCCCTCCTCTCCCCTGTAACTATTCCCCACGTTGTTGATGTGAATGAGAATGTGTTCTGTTAACTTACCTGGTAAAATAAGTGATAGTGATTAGTGATTCAGCTCTGATAGACAAAGGATAAATACTGCACTTTGTGGTAATATTACTTTATGTTACATTAGACCATGATTTCAGAGCAGGGAAATTGGCCACAACCTCAAAATGTAGAACGTACACATGACCATAGCACTTCAAATTAAAAACTAGAAAGTCAACCCTGGAGCATTCTCAGATTCAGGATGTGTTTATAAAACAATATCGTTTTATTTTTCATTTTATTGGTATTGTTATATACATGGCATAATTTTGTGCTTTTTTTTATCAAGAAAACATCAGAGGGAAAAAAAGAAGTGTACTTGAAGTCTGTGTAGAGATTTGGACAAGGCTTCAAGCCAAAGACAGTTTTCCAGTGAGTTAACGATGATCCACTGAAGAGGATGAGAACGTTGGAGGTGATGTGCTTTACCAACAATAGCAAAGGCACCTGTGTATCGCTTTCTTAGAAAAACAAATCAGTCCACGCAAATCTCTCGGTTCAAGTTCGACCCGGCGCCGGCGCAACACTCATTCTCCATCTGAGAACGATAGAAAAATAGAAAAAAACGGAGAAAACAAATTGTCACTTTATATCGTTTTTTTGTTCCATCAAAATTTTGGAAGAAGGGGCTTTATCCCCAAGCCTCATTTTTCAAGGGATTCCTGATTTTTCTTCTTTGTTTGGGAGGACTGTGAGAGAGAGATGATGAAGGGAGGAGAAAGAGAGCAGGAGAGAGAACGACAGAGAGGGTTAGAGAAAGAAATAACAACTGACGGAAAGGAAGAGTAATACAAAGAAAGAAGGAAGAGGGGAAAAAGAAAGAGAGAGGGAAATGAGAAAGAGACAGAAAGAGAGAGGGAGATGAGAAAGAGACAGAAAGAGAGGAGAGAAAGACAGAAAGAGAGAGGGAGATGAGAAAGAGACAGAAAGAGAGAGACAGAGATGAGAAAGAGAGAGGGAGATGAGAAAGAGACAGAAAGAGAGAGGGAGATGAGAAAGAGACAGAAAGAGAGAGGGAGATGAGAAAGAGACAGAAAGAGAGAGGGAGATGAGAAAGAGACAGACAGAGAGGAGAAAGAGACAGACAGAGAGGAGAGAGAGACAGAAAGAGAGAGGGAGATGAGAAAGAGACAGACAGAGAGGAGAAAGAGACAGACAGAGAGGAGAAAGAGACAGAAAGAAAGGAGAAAGAGACAGAAAGAGAGAGGGAGATGAGAAAGAGACAGAAAGAGAGAGGGAGATGAGAAAGAGACAGAAAGAGAGAGGGAGATGAGAAAGAGACAGAAAGAGAGAGTGAACACCACAGAGAAAGAAAATAAATGAAGAATGTCTGTCAAAGAAAGTAGATCTATCGATGGATGGGGAACAGTATGGATGGGAAACAGTATGGATGGGGAACAGTATGGATGGGGATCAGGGTCTGTTGGGCTCCTGGTATCCTGGACTGGGATCCTAACGAGGGGAAGGCCTTTCTGGTGTTCAGCGGTCCGCTGCCCCCTCCCCTCTCTCAGCTCCACAGACACACGTTGCTGGTCGTCTGGCAGGTGGAGCCCTTCTCAGCCGGGGACAGGTAGAGCTTGCCGCTTGGGCACACGCACAGCTCGTACACAGTCTGTTTGGGGTACGTGGTGCCCGGCGCCCCGTGCAGCGGGTCCGCCGCTGTCCCGTGAGGAATGTTCCCCAGCCGAATTGTGGTGGAATCTAAAAAGATCTGGAGAGTGAGAGAAAAAGAAAGAAGGAGAGATAAAGAGGGAGAAAAAGACAATAAGATATAAAACAGAAGGAAGTGAATACAGACAGACAGACAGACAGACAGACAGAGACAGACAGACAGACAGACAGACAGACAGACAGACAGACAGACAGACAGACAGACAGACAGACAGACAGAGCTCTTTTTCAAAGTGCTCAATCGCTATAGCAAGGTAATTCTAGTGTCTTAATGGTTCCTCACTCCTGCACTATCTAGCTCTCCATGTCGTGACACTCGTAAAATACAGTCTCTCTAAATTGGCCGCCAGATGACAGAGGGACACTTCCTGTCCAGTTAAACCATAGAAACAGAATGGAATTACCATGGAAATGATCACATACCAGGCAGCCATTGCGAGAGTACCCATGAGTTTACCAGTCAAATTGTGAGGGTTAGAGGTTTCTATGGATTCTATTTCTGATTTCAACACCCTTATGCGACCATGGCCTCTCCATCTGTCAAGAGACAACACCTGTGCAGAAGAACCAGCAGCAGTCAGTCAGTAGCATCTCCTCTCCCCGTGTAATGAGCACCATACACTCCATTAGAAGAGCCTTCACTAGGAGTGTGTATCGTTTATGAAGTGTCATACACACCGCTAACGACGCAATGGAGGGGCGAGAGTGAGAAGGAGCGAGACAAATATAAGGAGAAAGAGAGGGAGAGATGGAGAGAGAGAGAGGGGAAGAGAGAGGGATAGAGAGAGATTTGTATTTCAAAAGCTGAGTGCTCCTGGTATCGCAATTGAAACAGGCAGCGATCAACTTAGAACTCATTAGATCCCCTCTTATTTATTGACGGATATTTATTCGTTTATCCATTTATTTATTTATATATGAATTTATCTAAGTATAAAGTAACAAGAGCACTCCTTGACAGCCTTAAGTAGCTCGCTACCCGGTAATCTTTCCCGGCATTTACCCACCATCATTCATGTACCCCATTTTCATGATGAAGGAGAAAAGAGAAATATACTAAATGGAGAGAGTGACATTGCAGAGAGAGAGAGAGAGAAATAAAGAGAGAGAGAGAGAAAGTGTAGGAACCAGGAAAGAGAACGCTGGTAGTCAGATATAAGCCGGCGGTAGCGAACCAATTAGTGTAAGTAATGGCGTCTCCGCAAGCTGACAGGCCATATCTTCAACAGCGTAAACACAAACAAAAGCCCAGACACACTCCTCCCTCCCCCACTGACTCCCTCCCTCCCCGACTCCCTCCCTCCCTGACTCCCTCCCTCCTCCTCCTCTCCCCAGCATGATGATGGATCAGAGACGACAGCCGCCGCCATCTTTATCATCTTTCCTTTGATTACCTGGAGCACCACTAATAGTGCATAGTCCACAGGTCTGGCCTGGTCTGTCAAGGCCTTTAGCTAACTCCACAGGTCTGGCCTGGTCTGCCATGGCCGTTAGCTAACTCCACAGGTCTGGCCTGGTCTGCCATGGCCGTTAGCTAACTCCACAGGTCTGGCCTGGTCTGCCATGGCCATTAGCTAACTCCACAGGTCTGGCCTGGTCTGCCATGGCCGTTAGCTAACTCCACAGGTCTGGCCTGGTCTGCCATGGCCGTTAGCTAACTCCACAGGTCTGGCCTGGTCTGCCATGGCCGTTAGCTAACTCCACAGGTCTGGCCTGGTCTGCCATGGCCATTAGCTAACTCCACAGGTCTGGCCTGGTCTGCCATGGCCATTAGCTAACTCCACAGGTCTGGCCTGGTCTGCCATGGCCGTTAGCTAACTCCACAGGTCTGGCCATCTGCCATGGCCGTAAGCTAACTCCACAGGTCTGGCCTGGTCTGCCATGACCGTAAGCTAACTCCACAGGTCTGGCCTGGTCTGCCATGGCCGTAAGCTAACTCCACAGGTCTGACCTGATCTGCTCGCTAGCTAGCTAACTCCACAGGTCTGGCCTGATCTGCTCGCTAGCTAGCTAACTCCACAGGTGTGGCCTGGTCTGCCCTGGCCGCTAGCCGACTTCACAGGATTTATGCTACCATGTTAGGCACAGCGTTACAGGGGTCTGGCAGGTAGCAGCATCCTACAGACAAGATGCTAAATAGCTGATAATGTACCTTAGGGGCGTGTTTCTCAAACCAGTCCTTCAGTCCTTGGACACTGGCACGTCCGATTCAACTAGTCCCGTCAACTAATAATCAAGCCCTTCATTAGCTGAATCAGGTGTGCCAGTGTTGAAATACATCTAATGTGTGAAATGACGGGTGGTCCCTGAGGGTTGCGTCGAAAAACACCAGACCAGAGCACAAAGCAACATGGAATAGGGCCCTGTGTTTTGCGCAATCATGTGACATTGCAAGATTTTATCCTGTATTTTAAGCCTTATCCAGAAATGAAAATTTGACCAAAAATGAAAGCGATGGTGCTGGACCATATGACAGAAAAAGAAAAAGGGGACAGTTTGATGAAAAGGCTTTATATAAATGTTTCAATCCAGGCACATCACATGCCTGTGCATTACACAGGGCCCTAGGTTGAGCAGTGGTGAGCTACCGTAGTATAACATTGGTAAACACGTTCTACAACAGTTGTGTACATATCAAACTATAGTTCCCCACCCCTCTCACTGGGCACCACCCGCTGTCGCACATATTTGTTTTAACCCTGCACTAACACGCTATTCACAAGCAGTCAACTAATGGCCAAGTCCTTGATTATCAAATCAAATTTTATTTGTCACATGCACTGAATACAACAGTGAAACAGTGAAATGCTTACTTGCAAGCCCTTAACCAACATAAGTGTTAAGTAAAAAATAATAAAAAATAATTAAGAGCAGCAGTAAAATAGCAGTAGCGAGGGTATATACAGGGGGTACAGGTACAGAGTCAATGTGCGAGGGTACAGGTTAGTCTAGGTAGTTGAGGTAATATGTACATGTAGGTAGAGTTAAAGTGACTATGCATAGATAATAAACAGAGAGTAGCAGCATAAAAAGGGAGGGGGTGCAATGCAAAAATAGTCTGGGTAGCCATTTGATCAGCTGTTCAGGAGGCTTATGGCTTGGGGGTAGAAGCTATTAGGAAGCCTTTTGGACCTAGACTTGGCGCTCCGGTACCGCTTGACGTGCAGTAGTGAAGAGAACAGTCTATGACTTGGGTGGCTGGAGTATTTTACAATTTTTAGGGCCTTCCTGGTATAGAGGTCCTGGATGACAGGAAGCTTGGCCCCAGTGATGTACTGGGCCGTACGCTCTACCCTCTGTAGTGCCTTGCAGTCGGAGGCCGACTGGCAGACCAGGCCAGACCTGTGGAGTTAGCTTACGGCCATGAGGAACACTCACTACTCAAAGCAAATGTAAAACTTAAATTATTCAAAAACTATAAACACTGTCAAATACCGTCACACCATCCAATTTTTTTATAATATTTTGCCCATATCGCCCAGCCCTAGTCAAGGATCATATCACCTCCACCCTACCTGCTATTCTAGACACTCCAATTTTCTTACCATCACAATAGGTCCACAGACGATGCAATCGCCATCACACTGCACACTGCCCTATCCCATCTGAACAAGAGGAATACCTATGTAAGAATGCTGTTCATTGACTACAGCTCAGCATTCAACACCATAGTACCCTCCAAACTCAACATTAAGCTTGAGATCCTGGGTGTCGACCCCGCCCTGTGCAGCTGGGTCCTGGACTTCCTGACAGGACGCCCCCCGGTGGTGAAGGTAAGAAACAACATCTCCACTCCGCTGATCCGAAAACACTGGGGTCCCACAAGGGTGCGTTCTCAGCCCCCTCCTGTACTCCCTGTTCACCCACGACCGCGTGGCCACGCACGCCTCCAACTCAATCATCAAGTTTGCAGATGTCACTACAGCGGTAGGCTTGATTACCAACAACGACGAGACAGCCTACAGGGAGGTGAGGGCTCTTGGAGTGTGGTGTCAGTAAAATAACCTCTCACTCAATGTGAGCAAAACAAAAGAGATGATTGTGGACATCAGGAAACAGGAAAGGGAGCACCCCCCATCCACATCGATGGGACAGCAGTGGAGAAGGTGGAAAGTTGTACATATCACCGACAAACTGAAATGGTCCACGCACAAAGACAGTGTGGTGAAGAAGGCGCAACAGTGGCTTGTCACCGAAAACCCTCACAAACTTTTACAGGTGCACAATTGAGAGCATCGTGTCAGGCTGTATCACCGCCTGGTACAGCAACTGCACCATCCTCAAACGCAAGGCTCTCCAGAGGGTGGTGTAACGCTCATTCCTTCGGCGATAAACACGAATCCGACCATCACCCCCAGTGAGACAAAACCGCGACTCATCAGTGAAGAGCACTTTTTGCCAGTCCTATCTGGTCCAGCGACGGTGGGTTTGTGCCCATAGGCAACATTGTTGCCGGTGATGTCTGGTGAGGACCTCAGTCTAGCCTCTCTCAGCCTATTGTGGACAGTCTGAGCGCTGATGGAGGGATTGTGCGTTCCTGGTGAAGCTCGGGCAGTTGTTGTTGCCATCCTGTACCTGTCCCGCATGTGTGATGTTCGGATGTACCGATCCTGTGCAGGTGTTGTTACACGTGGTCTGCCATTGCTAGGACGATCAGCTGTCCGTCCTGTCTCCCTGTAGCACTGTTTTAGGCGTCTCACAGTACGGACATTGTAATTTATTGCTCTGGCCACATCTTCAGTTCTCATGCCTCCTTGCAGCATGCCTAAGGCACGTTCACGCAGATGAACAGGGACACTGGGCATTTTTCTTTTGGTGTTTTTCAGAGTCAGTAGAAAGGCTTCTTTAGTGTCCTAAGTTTTCATAACTGTGACCTTAATTGCCTACCGTCTGTAGGTGTCTTAACGACCGTTCCACAGGTGCATGTTCATGCATTGTTTATGGTTCATTGAACAAGCATGGGGAACAGTGTTTAAACCCTTTACAATGAAGATATGTGAAGTTATTTACAAAAAAACTATGAATGTATGTACTTGTAAGTCGCTCTGGATAAGAGCGTCTGCTAAATGACTTAAATGTAAATGTAAAATGTAAATTTGGAGTTTTACGAATTATCTTTGAAAGACAGGGTCCTGAAAAAGGGAATTTTCTTATTTTGCTGAGTTTAGATTGTGTGTATTAGGTTTTGTTGTGGAATTGTTAGATATGACCTGGTATATACTGCTGCACTGTCAGATCTAGAAGCATAAGCATTTCGCTACACTCGCAATAACATCTGCTAACCATGTGTATGTGACCAATAAAACTTGATTTGATATATATAGCGTTTGTGTATTAGATATTACACTCCAGGGAGATTTGATTTTAGCATATTGTTCCATGATAGGGAAAATTACTCTCTCTGCCCTTTCTACCTATGGGAGGAGAGATCACTGGCACCGGGGGGTTTCTAAACCAATCAGATTCCCCAGGACCTCCTCTCCATAGCAACAACGACCCACAATGGAACAACAAAACTCAAATAACACCTAACATTGCACTGTCATCATACCATAACCCCAAAAAGGAGAGATAGAAAACTGAGAAAGAAGGGAACGGAGGAAGAGAGGAGCAGAAATAATTTGTGCCAGCTTATAAAAGGATTAGAGTTGACACACATGCCAAATGAAAGTGTCTGTAAGTATTAGTCCTTGTCACAGCAGCAGCCGTAGCTAGCGCAGTGCTATCAGCCCCTCCACATTATGTTTATGGGGCAGATGCTAGCTTCCTTAGCCTACCCCCCCCTCCTTCCTACCCTGAACGAGTAGGGACGGGCAATTATAGGCGGTCAAAACATTTTTCATGGATGATTTCTCCCGACGCAGCTGGAGAAGAGAGAGAGAGGGAAGAGGAGGGAGAAGAGAGGAGGAAGAAGGTATCTTGAACCGAAACCCTTTTAGTGTCTCAGCATGTCGGCAGGGGGGATGGGAGGAAGGGGGAGTTGAAGGACGAAAGTGGTGCCTTTGCGGAGGTGATGGCTGGGAGTGCAAAAGCATGCAGGCACACAGACACACACAGACACACACACACATCACGGTGGTGGTACAAATGACTAGGACCATCTGAGTGCATTACACAGTCCATTACCCTCCCAGAATGAGCCTACATAAGAATGTCACATGACAATGGAGGAAATGGGAAGAAGTGGATGGAGAGGAGCTAGTGTTTCCATTGACTCAGACAATGTCCCATTAATCACACTGATACTAATGTGGACCAGCACCACTGGAAAGACCTGTCTCTCTGACTAGTGTGAGGCAAATGGCACCCTAATCTCCATATGGCTCTAGTAGTGCACTATATAGGGAATAGAGTACTATTTGGGACATAACGATACTGTGAGTGCAAATAGTTTTTAAAAAATGGGCCAGGAGTTTTTCCTCTCCAGATGATTCTGGTCCCTAGTTGTAGCTGAATGATATGATATAACTCCAGGCCATAACTAGGGCCAGGAGTTTTTCCTCTCCAGATGATTCTGGTCCCTAGTTGTAGCTGAATGATATGATATAACTCCAGGCCATAACTAGGGCCAGGAGTTTTTCCTCTCCAGATGATTCTGGTCCCTAGTAGCATCAACACATACCACAACCACACTATCAACACATACCACAACATCACACACACACACACCATCAACACAACATCACACACACACACACACACACACACAAACACACACACACACACACCATTAACACATTCCACAACGTCACACACACACACACACACACACACACACACACACACACACACACACACACACACACACCATCAACGTCACACACACCATCACACACACAAAATCAACTCATATCACAACGCCATCAACACACGCAACAACACCATCAGGCAACAAACACACAAAGACGCCCTTTTGAGATTGAATCGGTGCTAAATTAAAACAGAGCAACTTCATGAATTATAAATGGTATTAAAAAAGTGCAGGGATATAATTGATGATTCATTCCAATGCCCCAAAGCCAATCGAGCAGTAGGCTAATGAAGAGAGGGGGGATTTAATCGAACCAGAAAGAAATCTCCTCCTTTAAATTGTGTTAAGGTTATTTTATGCTGATAAGATGCATGCTGCAATCACAGCACCTGGGGGCTTGTTGGGGAGAGCTCTGACGAACCCTCTTGTGAGTTTAATGTTCCTTTCCCTCGCCGCGACACCAATGATGTCCTCATCTCAAGAGTCTCAAGAGCCATCTCTGTTTATCCTCAAAACGTGTTTTTGTCTAATTTAGCCCTGAAAGTTAAGTAAAATAGGGTGAAGGCAAAGTTTTATATGAGGGAAAGGGGACAGGTTGGTGTGTGTGTCTTTGTGTGTGTGTGTGTGTGTGTGTGTGTGTGTGTGTGTGTGTGTGTGTGTGTGTGTGTGTGTGTGTGTGTGTGTGTGTGTGTGTGTGTGTGTGTGTGTGTGTGTGTGTGTGTGTGTGTGTGTGTGTGTGTGTGTGTGTGTGTGTGAGCGAGCGAGCGAGAAACAGCAAGAGACAGAGAGCAAGAGAGAGAGACACAGCAAGAGAGAGAAAGAGAGATCACAGAAGTTATATCAAATCAATTTAGAGTGGAAGAGTATGTGAATCGAAACTTCAGATACGTGTGGGCTAAACTACATTTTTTATGACAAAAATACAGAAATTCCCACTTGACATTCATCTCAAGATAGGATTCATTCAACCTACATACAACTGGGGCAAAACGACTATATACACTGAGTGCACAAAACATTAGGAACACCTACTCTTTCCATGACGTAGGCCGACCAGGTGAATCCAGGTGAAAGCTGTGATCCCTTATTGATGTCACTTGTTAAATCCACTTCAATCAGTGTAGATGAAGGGGAGGAGACAGGTTAAAGAAGGAATTTTAAGCCTTGATACAACTGAGACATGGATTGTGTATGTGTGCCATTCAGAGGGTGAATGAGCAAGACAAAAGATTTAAGTACCTTTGAATTGGATTGACTACCTTATCTCTGTACCCCACACATGCTATGCTAGTCAGCTTTTTTACTGATGGGGGTGCTCCCGGATCCGGGATTGTGTGCAAGTAGAAGTTAATAAACCTGAGACCTAGTCCAGCTGTAGTGACAGACCCTAGTACTGTACTGACCACCATAATAAACCTGACACCTAGTCCAGCTGTAGTGACAGGCCCTAGTACTGTACATCATAATAAACCTGAGACCTAGTCCAGCTGTAGTGACAGGCCCTAGTACTGTACTGACCACCATAATAAACCTGAGACCTAGTCCAGCTGTAGTGACAGACCCTAGTACTGTACTGACCACCATAATAAACCTGAGACCTAGTCCAGCTGTAGTGACAGACCCTAGTACTATACTGACCATCATAATAAACCTGAGACCTAGTCCAGCTGTAGTGACAGACCCTAGTACTGTACATCATAATAAACCTGAGACCTAGTTCAGCTGTAGTGACAGGCCCTAGTACTGTACTGACCACCATAATAAACCTGATACCTAGTCCAGCTGTAGTGACAGACCCTAGTACTGTACTGACCACCATAATAAACCTGAGACCTAGTCCAGCTGTAGTGACAGGCCCTAGTACTGTACTGACCACCATAATAAACCTGACACCTAGTCCAGCTGTAGTGACAGGCCCTAGTACTGTACATCATAATAAACCTGAGACCTAGTCCAGCTGTAGTGACAGGCCCTAGTACTGTAGTACTCTGGGTTGGCGCCCCCCCTTGGTTTGTGCTGTGGTGGAGATCTTTGTGGGCTATACTCGGCCTTGTCTCAGGATTGTAAGTTGGTGGTTGAAGATATCCCTCTAGTGGTGCGGGGGCTGTGCTTTGGCAAAGTGGGTGGGGTTATATCCTTCCTGTTTGGCCCTGTCCGGGGGTATCTTCGGATGGGGCCACAGTGTCTCCTGACCGCTCCTGTCTCAGCCTCCAGTATTTATGCTGCAGTAGTTTATGTGTCGGGGGGCTAGGGTCAGTTGGTTATACCTGGAGTACTTCTCCTGTCTTATCCAGTGTCCTGTGTGAATTTAAGTATGCTCTCTCTAATTCTCTCGTTCTCTCTTTCTTTCTCTCTCTCTGAGAACCTGAGCCCTAGGACCATACGTCAGGACTACCGGGCATGATGACTCCTTGCTGTCCCCAGTCCGCCTGGCCTTGCTGCTATTCCAGTTTCAACTGTTCTGCCTGCGGTTACGGAACCCCTACCTGTCCCAGACCTGCTGTTTTCAACTCTTAATGATCGGCTATGAAAAGCCAACTGACATTTATTCCTGATTATTATTTGACCATGCTTGTCATTTATGAACATTTTGAAAATCTTGGCTCTCTCTAATTTTCTCCTTCTCTCTTTCTTTCTCTCGGAGGACCTGAGCCCTAGGACCATACGTCAGGACTACCGGGCATGATGACTCCTTGCTGTCCCCAGTCCGCCTGGCCTTGCTGCTATTCCAGTTTCAACTGTTCTGCCTGCAGTTATGGAACCGCCACCTGTCCCAAACCTGTTGTTTTTCAACTCTTAATGATCGGCTATGAAAAGCCAACTGAAAATTATTCATGATTATTATTTGACCATGCTTGTCACTTATGAACATTTTTGAACATCTTGGCATAGTTCTGTTATAATCTCCACCCGGCACAGCCAGAAGAGGACTGGCCACCCCTCATAGCCTGGTTCCTCTCTAGGTTTCTTCCTAGGTTTTGGCCTTTCTAGGGAGTTTTTCCTAGCCACCGTGCTTCTACACCTGCATTGCTTGCTGTTTGGGGTTTTAGGCTGGGTTTCTGTACAGCACTTCGAGATATTAGCTGATGTACGAAGGGCTATATAAAATAAACTTGATTGATTGATTGATACTGTACTGACCACCATAATAAACCTGAGACCTAGTCCAGCTGTAGTGACAGACCCTAGTACTGTACTGACCACCATAATAAACCTGAGACCTAGTCCAGCTGTAGTGACAGACCCTAGTACTATACTGACCATCATAATAAACCTGAGACCTAGTCCAGCTGTAGTGACAGACCCTAGTACTGTACATCATAATAAACCTGAGACCTAGTCCAGCTGTAGTGACAGACCCTAGTACTGTACATCATAATAAACCTGAGACCTAGTCCAGCTGTAGTGACAGATCCTAGTACTGTACTGACCACCATAATAAACCTGAGACCTAGTCCAGCTGTAGTGACAGACCCTAGTACTGTACTGACCACCATAATAAACCTGATACCTAGTCCAGCTGTAGTGACAGACCCTAGTACTGTACTGACCACCATAATAAACCTGATACCTAGTCCAGCTGTAGTGACAGACCCTAGTACTGTACTGACCACCATAATAAACCTGAGGCCTATTCCAGTTTAGTGACGGCATGATGCACACAGACAGAGGGTACAAAGACACAACAATGGAAATGTCCTATAGGTCTTTTAGAAGCGTTTGTGTGTCTGTGCCTGTCTGCTGCCTCAGCGTGACACTAGGACAATGTCAGACAGAACGCAGGCCTCGCCACCGTCATGGTTACCATCATCATTGCCAAACATTGGACAGCTGTGATTTATCTGTTCTGAACTGATGTTTGATGACATACAGGGCATTCAGAAATTATTCACACCCCTTGAGTTTTTACAAATGTTGTGTTACATCCTGAATTTAAAATGTATTACATTTATATTTTGTGTCACTGGCCTACACACAATACACCATAATGTCAAAGTGGAATTATGTTTTTATAAATTCTTTCAAATTCATTAAGAATCGAAAGATGAAATGTCTTGAGTCAATAAATATTTAACCCCCAAGCCTAAATTTGTTCAGGAGTAATAATTTGCTTAACAAGACACAGTTGCACTGACTGTGTGCAATAATAGAGTTTAACATGATTTTGGATTGACTACCTTATCTCTGTACCCCACACATACAATTACTGTATCTGTAAGGTCCGTCAGTCCAGAAGTGAATTTCAAACAGATTCAACCACAAGGACCAGGGAGGTGTTCCAATGCCTCGCAAAGAAGGGTACGTAATAGTAGAATAGTAAAAATAAATAACATTGAATATCCCTTTGAGTATTGTGAAGTTATTTATTACACTTTGGATGGTGTATCAATACACCCAGTCACTACCAAGATACAGGCGTCCTTACTAACTCAGTTGCCGGAGTGGAAGGAAACCACTCAGGGACTTTACCATGAGGCCATTGGTGACTTTAAAACAGTTACAGATTGTATTGGCTGTGATAGGAGACAACTGAGGATGGATCAATAACATTGTAGTTACCCCACAATACTAACCTAAATGACAGAGTGAAATGAAGGAAGCCTGTACAGAATAAAAATATTCCATGCATCCTGTTTGCAATAAGGCACTAAAGGAAAACTGCAAAAAATGTTGCAAAGAAATTAACTTTAGATTTTTGTCCTGAATACAAAGCTTTATGTTTGGGGCAAATCCAACACAACCCATCACTGAGTACCACTCTTCATATTTTCAAGCATGGTGGTGGCTACATCATGTTATGGATATGCTTGTCATCTGCAAAAATAAATGGAATAGAGCTAAACACAGGCAAAATCCTAAAGGAAAACCTAGTTCAGTCTGCTTTCCAACAGACACTGGGAGACAAATTCACCTTTCAGCAGGACAATAACTTAAAAAACAAGGCCAAATATACACTCGAGTTGCTTACCAAGATGAAATTGAAGTTTCGTGAGTGGCCTAGTTACAATTTTGACTTAAATTATCTTGAAAATCTGTGGCAAGACCTGAAAATGGTTGTCTAGCAGTCATCAACAACCAACTTGACAGAGCTTGAAGAATTTAAAAAAGAATAATGTGCAAATATTGTACAATCCAGATGTGCAAAGCTCTTAGAGACTTACACAGAAAGACTCACAGCTGTAATCGCATCCAAAATAAATATAACATGTATTGACTTAAGGGTGTTAATACCTATGTAAATGAGATATTTCTGTATTTCATTTTCATTACATTTGCAAAAAAATATATAATACATGTTTTCACTTTGTCATTATGGGGTAGTGTGAGTAAATGGGTGAGAGAAAAAAATAGATTTAATCAATTTTGAATTCAGGCTGTAACAACAAAATATGACTTGTTTCAGGAAACTAGGCGTAGCTCGTGCGTCACTACTACACAGGAGCGCCATTTGAAAGTAAATGCATTTTTTGGCAGAAATGCCTTCTTGAACATGTGAACTTATATGTGCCTTAATAACAAACTTGTATACCATCTGTGAATACGAATACAATTGTTAAATTACGAGCCTAGTTGGTTTAGCCACGGAAAAAGTCAGAAACCTTCCCGCTAGCCATGATTGGCTGAGATAATGAGTTGGCTGGATATGCCGAGAGATGAGTATGGATTGGTCTGCCATATAGCACACTTCTGTCTATAATATGAGCTGGTCAGTATGTGTAGGTAATCCTTTCTAACGCTGCTTTTTTGAAAGCCATCACGTAGTAGAACTGCATAAGTGTTGCTCTCCACTTTCTGGAGGACCGAGTTGTGAAATCAGTGGAATTAGTGTATGATAGCTAAGGAGATGGAGAAAATTCTGGCGTTTGATTGCAAATATGCAGACGGAGTCGAAAAGAGAACACACAGAAGGCTGTTGTATAAAACACCTGTCTCTGGATTACATCTTCTAAGGGCAACCATGGCATTCGTGACAGAGAGGCAGAAGAGTCCAGCTAGCTAGCTACATGTTCAGATATTAACGGTAACTAGCACACTTTTGTACATTGCGCTATTCCGTACAATTGACCTTATTTTAGCGCACCAAAAAATGTAATACTTCAAGGTCAACTGTAATATGAATACCATTCCCCTTTCCAGCAAAATCAACGACGAGACCTCCATGCTGCCCGTCTCCGCATGATTGAAGAAAGCAATGAGCTCCATCAGGTCTTTTTAAAAATGGCGAGTGGGGAAGCGAAATCTACTGCGAGATAGTGAAAGTGTGGTGAAACAGCTTTTTTTCACCTGATCTGTCCAACTTATCACATCTAAAATGTAAATAAAACACTATAATGAGTTTATATAATGTGTCATTACATACCTATTTGAAGGTTTGTGTCGAATTTGAATCGGGTTTTTAGGGCGGAAGTAAACAGCGGCAGTCGCGGCTTTAGAGAGCCATGATGACCTGCAGTGATGACGCAAAAATGAATGCGTTCTGTTGTACAACTGACTAGGTATCCCCCTTACCCTGTCCCTTTCTTGTTTTTAATATTTTTAATATGCGAGAGAAGGCCTACCCCTGGTGGAAAGAGGCTGTACGGCACAAAATTAGTTGCAAATGCATGCCGTACATTACGTAGTGACACGTCACGATGTAACGTACCGCGTCAGAGGGGTCCGTTTTTTCATCCTTTCTCGAATACTATTAGTCCATTATCATGTCAATCAACGAATCGAAACTTAGTTCACACCCTGGATTTTGTTGCCAACACAGTCGCTACAGTCCCATTAGATTTCATTGCAACCTCGTTTGAATGCTGTGGTTGCGCAAATTTGTACGGAATGGAGTTAGTCACCATTACACGTTTCAAATTTTGTCAGAAAGTTGCTTTCATTTCAAGTTAAATTGTACTGTTCGCTAGCTAGCTGACGCTAGCTGGCTGGCTGGCTAGCTAATGTTAAGTGTATGATCTGCGTAGTAATATTATTTGTATCTCAGAGACATTTTCATTGCTAGTTATAGCCTAATGTTAGCTAGCTAACAGTGAACCTGGCTGGTTAGCGATCTGCAGATTCATGCATGGTAGTAACATTATCAGTTGGGATTATGGTTCGTTGTTTAGCTAGCTAGCTTACATGTCAAAACAAAAGACTCCACTATGCAAGCAACTATTTCAATAGAATGTTTATGATGTCACTGCGACAACTGTCGATAGACTATGTCTATGTACTCCGATTTCAGAGGACTCTCGTCTGAGTATTCCAGAGCGCAGAATAACAGCCGAATTTACGAACCTGTTGAATACGGCCGGTGTCAGTAAACATTGGTAAAAAAGCGTAATTAAATTGTTGCCAGCAGCACAGTTGCAGTCACCAATGCTCTGATAACATAAAAACATCCTAAACAGCTCTGCTAGGGTGAGAAAAATGAGTGAGCCGTTCTCTCATTTGTGTCAGGAAGTAGCTAGCAAGTTAGCCAACATTAGCCAGTTAGCTTGGGTGCATGACAGCTGTTGTTAGGTCAGAAAGCTCAGATCTACCCTACTCCTCTGCCAGAGCGTCCAGTGTGCACTCTGAACGCTCCGAGAGTGAAACGCTCTGAATTTACAAACGGACAATCTGACAAAGCTCTGAGTTTATGAATGCCCAGAGCACGCTCTGGCACTCCAGATTACAATTACAAACACACCTGTTGTATAAACCAGCCTTTAGTCTTGAAATATTTGGTTGTTTAATACATAGCCTTACGTGAATCCTTAAAGAGATGGGTGGGGCTAAAGCTTAAGAGGGTGTGTTGAGTGTAGACAAAGAAGAGCTCTGCAGTAGGTACCAAAACATTTCAAGAGCCATTTTCTCAAAAGTGACGTTACAAGTTTATCAAATTTCAAAGCAGAATTACTTTCCCATTGTTCCTCAACTGTATTGTATGATATACCATTTTCTAGCTCTGAGTCTCTACTTTTATCCAATGTAAAAAACACTATTTCAAATGTTGCTACATTAGACCGAATCGTGACGGCCGGTCACAAATCTGGAACAAGTCAAGGGGTATGAATACTTTCTGAAGGAACTGTAGGGTACTCTAGTTATGTTGGTTGCCATTTTGACAGATTTTCCCATTATTTCTCCCATATCTCAACTACAGTCAGACTGTAGTTCTGTTCCCAAACACTAGAGAATACATTATCTGGGTACATCTCAAATGGCGCCGTGTTCCCTTTATAGTGCACTTCTTTTGACCAGAGCAACTGTATGGCACCTGGTCAAAAGTAGTGCACCGAATAGGAAATAGGGTGACATCAAATCAAATCAAATGTTATTTGTCACATACATGTGTTTAGCTGATGTTATTGTGGGTGTAGAGAAATGCCTGTAAAAGCAAACATTTGGGAGGCAGCCTGGATCTTTATTCAAACAAATTAGACATACTGTAAGACCACATATGGGTTACCCGTGCTAGTTTAGTTGGGCCCTGGTTAAAAGTGCCATTACGGCTGCCTTCAATGTCTTACTGTAAAGTCAGAGAAAATATGGGTTGATCATGACAGATGTCAGTCAAATGTTGCACACTACATATGAGAAGTAGGTTTCTACTCAGGTTTCAGAGTTGTGACTGATGATGAGTAGGTGGAGGAGAAAGAGGGAGAAGAGGAGGAAGAGGAGAAAGAGAAGGAACGGGGGGAGGAAGTGAGTTACCACCACCACAACAACAAACATAGTTGAGACAGGAAGCAGTTCTAAGCGTCCACTTCAGTGCAGCTTTAGCAGTGGCTAAAAGGCTAAGAAGCTCAGAATAACTCCCACTGAACCGACACTGCATTCTTCCTATTACTACTTAGCCTTTCTCTAAGTAGGTTGAATGAGGGCAATTGAACTTTATTATATTCCGCTCTTAAAGTTGAATGGCACTAATGTACAATAAAAAAAAGAGACAGTCAAAGGCTTTGGGCAACGGGAGGCTTCAAGATTTCATTTGAGTACCTGCCTGCCCCTTTACCATTTACATGTGAGACACGGGGAGCTGAAAGAGAGAGACAATTATATTGAAATTGAGAGAGAGAGACATGGAGAGCTGAGAGAGAGTTGAGAAAGGGAGAGTAAGGAGACCTAGGGATGAGAGAGAGAGAGGAGGCCTCGGGATGAGAGAGAGAGAGAGACCGAGAGAGTGAGTGAGAAATACAGAGAGAGAGAAAGAAATAGAGAGAGACAGAGAGATAAAGAGAGCGAGCGAAAGATAGAGAGAGTGAGTAGGCCTTGGGATGAGAGAAAGAGAGCGAGACAGACAGAGCGAGTGAGTAGGCCTCGGGACTACAGGAGAGCGAGAGGACTCTGTCAAGTCTCATTCCCTCTGATTTTAATGGAAATCCCGGAGAAGGCGATAAGATACTCCCGAATCGGGAACCCGAACCCATTTGGATTTAATTCCAGCCTCTCCAAAGTTTTTAAACTTTAATGTAGCTCCTTTAAGTGCCAGCTGCTGACAACATTGATTTGGCGTTAAGCCCCGGTGTCCGATGTGGTTTGCCTTCCCTTCCAAATTGACAGAGACATCTATTTTCTCCTCTTCTCCCTCTTCATCTGTCAACGTCTTCCATCACACGAGAAATAATTGAGAATTAAAAAGAAAGAGAGAGGAAAGTAGGAGCGGTAAATCTAATTGGCTGTGTTCCCCAACTTCCTCATAGAGGCCCATAAGTTGTAATTTGTGTGGCCGCCAGGGCTGGACAGATGAGGGAGGAAGTCGATGCGGGACGAAGACAGGAAGGTCAGGACGCGTCACTGGCTGCCACGGCGCACAAAGACTGACAGAACTCCGTCACACTAAGGCTACAGAGAGGTCCATCTGTTTCATAACACCCCTCGTTGTGCGTCAAAGCCCACGGTTTGCTGACAACGCTTTGTGTCAAGTGTCTAATGCTCGTCCTACACTCTCTATGATCGTCTCTTCTCCTCTTCAGGGCATTGTCCTACCTCTAATGTGAGACCCTGATGAAGACAGACAGATATACCTCTAATGTGAGACCCTGATGAAGACAGACAGATATACCTCTAATGTGAGACCCTGATGAAGACAGACAGATATACCTCTAATGTGAGACCCTGATGAAGACAGACAGACCCTGATGAAGACAGACAGACCCTGATGAAGACAGATCTACCTCTAATGGTAGACCCTGAGGAAGACAGACAGATATACCTCTAATGTGAGACCCTGATGAAGACAGACAGATATACCTCTAATGTGAGACCCTGATGAAGACAGACAGATATACCCTGAGGAAGACAGACAGATCTAATGTGAGACCCTGATGAAGACAGACAGATATACCTCTAATGTGAGACCCTGATGAAGACAGACAGACCCTGATGAAGACAGATCTACCTCTAATGGTAGACCCTGAGGAAGACAGACAGATATACCTCTAATGGTAGACCCTGATGAAGACAGACAGGCCCTGATGAAGACAGACTGATCTACCTCTAAAGGTAGACCGTGATGAAGACAGACAGATCTACCTCTAATGGTAGACCCTGAGGAAGACAGACAGACCCTGATGAAGACAGACAGACCCTGATGAAGACAGACAGACCCTGAGGAAGACAGACAGACCCTGATGAAGACAGACAGCTCTACCTCTAATGGTAGACCCTGATGAAGACAGACAGACCCTGATGAAGACAGACAGACCCTAATGAAGACAGACTGATCTACCTATAATGGTAGACCCTGATGAAGACAGACAGACCCTGATGAAGACAGACAGACCCTGATGAAGACAGGCAGATCTACCTCTAATGGTAGACCCTGATGAAGACAGATAGACCCTGATGAAGACAGACAGACCCTGATGAAGACAGACAGATCTACCTCTAATGGTAGACCCTGATGAAGACAGACAGACCCTGATGAAGACAGACAGACCCTGATGAAGACAGACAGACCCTGATGAAGACAGACAGATCTACCTCTAATGGTAGACCCTGATGAAGACAGACAGGCCCTGATGAAGACAGACTGATCTACCTCTAAAGGTAGACCGTGATGAAGACAGACAGATCTACCTCTAATGGTAGACCCTGAGGAAGACATACAGACCCTGATGAAGACAGACAGACATACCTCTAATGGTAGACCCTGATGAAGACAGACAGGCCCTGATGAAGACAGACAGACCCTGATGAAGACAGACAGATCTACCTCTAATGGTAGACCCTGATGAAGACAGACAGACCCTGATGAAGGCAGACAGATCTACCTCTAATGGTAGACCCTGATGAAGACAGACAGACCCTGATGAAGACAGACAGACCCTGATGAAGACAGACAGACCCTGATGAAGGCAGACAGATCTACCTCTAATGGTAGACCCTGATGAAGACAGACAGACCCTGATGAAGACAGACAGATCTACCTCTAATGGTAGACCCTGATGAAGACAGACAGACCCTGATGAAGACAGATAGACCCTGATGAAGACAGACAGATCTACCTCTAATGGTAGACTCTGATGAAGACAGACAGACCCTGATGAAGACAGACAGACCCTGATGAAGACAGCTTGTCTAAACATTGGATATTAGGTCATTAAATTATTGCATCTGAGCTCCTTGAGTGTGAGGCTCTCCTTTTCTTTCAAGTGTTCTACTCCGCTCGCCTAAACAGGTGTGCATTTCTTTTGACTCCAGATCTACCTCTAAAGGTAGACAAGGTAGACATCTCCTACACAGGAAAGAGATGAAAAAGAAGAAAGGAAGAGGAGAAATAAGAAAAAAAAATGGCCTTTTTATAGTTAAGTGACGGGATACAATGATCTATTACCGGGGATGTTGGAAGTGAATTAAATAGCCGGTGTAGTTACTAAAGCCAGGCTGGGGGCCTGGAGCTGAAAGGAGAGGGACACATCTCAGGAACTAGCTAGTGTTCATTTGAAGGTGATCCTGTGACAGCAGGGAGAGAGACTCTGAAAGTCTGACAACGCTAAACTTGTTTAGGACCAGTCACACAAACCAGTTCCACTTCAGCAGCGGCCATTGTGCTTAGCATGCAAACAACACAAAGGGAGAGGGGACATCATGGAGTTGGATAGAGGGTGCACTTCCTGAAGTGGAAGTGGACATTGAAAAAACAGGAGATGAGACCCTATCTAACTCTATGGGGGGGACATCTACTTATCACACTGGCCTCTAACCTGTGACCTCTCGCCTGCCCAGGATGCATTATGGGTCATAGCAACAAGGAAGTCTAATAGAGATTGAAGTGGTGCTTTAGGAGTTATGAGTAAGTTACCTTCTAAATGCCACTAACATTTACTATGAGACGAAAGGCTCTTCCCAAAACCATTCGTCCCTCCCCCTGAAAAATAAGCGTTAAAAAGAAGAAGACGACAAGTAAGTCAGAACTTGCGTCGTTATTTTTTCTCCTACTGTTCCATGCTATCAAACTATCACAGTCTCGGCGAACACTGCTAGTCTTTCCGAGTTAATTACAGAGCTAATGACAAGGTTTGCTCCAGTGAAGTCTCGACAGCGTGCTGGGCCACAGACCAAAGAGCAGACAGACAGAGACAGAGAGACAGACAGATAACAGGCACCCCTCATCATGACTGCAGCGTTAATGAGGTCACATCTCTCCCCCAAATAAATGGAGAGGAGAACAAAGCTGGACAAGGTTGCGCTGATTGATGGAGCTCGTTAGGTTAATAAGACACTTAATGAACTCCTGCTACTAGAATCAGTATTGTAGCCCTCCTAAAACACACACACATAGCCACCCCAACAACACCCCCACCCCAACACACTCCCACCAGACCCCTGTCTCCCCCTCTCACCTCTCCTTCTGACGACTGGAGCAACAGGTCTTTCCGGCAGGAGGCCTTGAAGTCGCCCACCCCGGCGTTGACCTCCACCCCTCTGGGAGCCTCCAGACTCAGGGTCCTGGTGGGAGACTCCAGCCTGCAGAGAACCAGACATCCAGGGATTCAATTAGACAACGATTCACTTTAGATTCAATGCATGGGTGACTTGAAGGATCAATAATGAAAACATACTGTACAATTAGAATGTAAGTCGCCGATCGGAAAAATAACTGAACTGAAACTTTTTTTAAAGCAGCATTTCTTTAAAAAGTATTACACAGATCTAGCTGAGAGTATTTGATTGGACTGTGATGTGAAGGAAGGGGGACACACTAAGTGATACACAGGCACATTAGTACACATATTTTCTCACTGTTCCTCTCTCTCTCTGTCACACATAGGCACACACACACACACACACACACACACACACACACACACACACACACACACACACACACACACACACACACACACACACACACACACACACACACACACACACACACACACACACACACACACACACAGAGACGGAAGCCTGGATGGGAAGTCTCCCTGTGGACTGAGCGGTCATCTGGTCCACTGGTCCATCAGGTTAGCTGGTGAAACAGGCCTCGGATAATTAACCACCTGACAGAAATGAATATATTGACTTAACGATCCCTCCTTCCAACTTCTCCGCAAAAAAACCTTCACAGCCTCTTTCTCTTGCACAGTCAGAATATCATACAATATCTATGAATAGCTCTGGTACTTTCGGCCGTTTTAAAAGAGGAATTCAATCAGGTCATTGATTTTCTGTTGCTGCTCCGGCTGCTGTTCCGCCCGGTGATTCGGAGACAAAAAAAAAGGTAAAAAGTTTCCATCCAGAAAGCCAGGGCCTTGGTGGTGATTGTTTATATGAAAAGACTCCAGAGTCAGAGACTGTAGGTCTTATCGGTCCAATTCATTATCATGCAGGAGCCGCCTTCCTGCGTTGCCGCGTTCCCTCTCGCCGGCGAGGAGATCCGCCTTGACCTTAAACGCCGTCCGCCAAGGCTTGTTTTATGCGGCGGACATATTTGTTTTATAACATGACAGAGATAGGCAACGAGAGAATGCATCAACACAGTTATCGTCTTAATTTGACAACTTCTAAAAGCTCAGGGGGGTACGGAGGGGGAGGTAATGTAATAATAGTTCTGGTGCATACACATTGTAAAGTAGTGAGGGAGGGTGTGATAGACAGAAAACATAGTCAGAAAAACTTTCTCCATGGAGGTTTCAGTCACAATATAAGTTAGATGTTTTCCAGCCGTATATAACTTGACATTCACCTTGACCTTTCTCCTTTAATGGCCCTGATGCCGTATCGCCATGTTACTGTTCCAGATCTGAACCCTTGACCTTTTCGGTCAAAAAAAACGTCCACACCACCCTTCTGTGTCGCCGGTCGGGGCGACATAAATTGTTTAAAGTGTCAGAGCGCGCTGAGCGATACAAAGGTGTCGTCTGGCAGGAAGAGTGAGCCGACTTTAACGATGAGAAATGGTTGGAAAATGACATTTTCAAGCCTCTGTGACTTTTGTGACTACTTTTTTAAAGTCCCCATCTCCAAGAGTAGTTCTATCCCGTGCTAAACTCGCTCCATGAATCTCTCAGAGTAAAAGAACAGATGAGAGCCTTCAACTGTGTTGTAAAAGTTAGAAAACTCACAACACTTGTCACAGAGAAACAGGTATGGGGGATGACTCGGAACTATGGGTAATGGAGTATATGGGTACATGGGGGGTGGGGTTCTGATCACTGAAAAGTAAATGTTGCATTTCGTAAAACTCAGAGCACTTAAATACCGAATGCCAGTCAGGTATAAAATAGTGTGTAGGCATGTGTGAGACTGTGTATGTGTGTGCCCGCAAGGCAAGAGAAGCAGGGAGGTCACCTGAAGGTGTTCCAAGCCTTCTCCATCTTCACATTTACAAACTAATGCACCGTGATCCTGTTTCTAACCATGATCCATCCAGTATAACCTACTACTAACTGCAGTGGATTCCCTGACAAATCCTTAGGTTGGGTCAAAAAATGACACAAAAAAAAGACATTCGCGTCCTGCCCGTCTGCGGCTGTGAAATGTAGCCCGGGAAATTGCAAATGGCAGTGAGACCCTGGATTTTTTTTTTTTTTAATTTCATGGAAATGTAATTTCATGGCTCCATGCATCCCATCGGTGATAATTTAATCAATAGTGAAAAGACTGGGGTCCGTCCTTCGTTTCTGCCCGGGCCGCTGACGTGACATACCCGACGGATGTGTGTCAGAACTTTTTTGCGTGTTTGCGGAAAGAGAGAGAGAGAAGAACAGAGAGAGGGAGAGAGAGACAACACATATACACCCTCAAAGTAGTAGTCACTGAGCTCTTCAGTAAGGCCATTCTACTGCCAATGTTTGTCTATGGAGATTGCATGGGTGTGAGCTGAAATTATACACCTTTCAGCAACAGACTTGGCTGAAATAGCCGAATCTGCTACTTTGAAGGGGTGTCCACATACTTTTGTATAAATAGTGTATACACACCCTCAAAGCAGTAGTTAAATACTATTTTATTACACAAAAGCTTCCAGTCAGTCTCTCGTCACATTTACATAAAACATCCTCATCTGGCTGTCCTAATATGGACTCCATACTGCTCATACTATGTCCTAATATGGACACCGTACCAATCAAATCCAGTACAAACCAGCAACTGAAACGCCAGGCTACGCTCTGAGAACAGCAGCTCTTACACGGCTAGCAACACAATCAGAACAAGGCACAAGCAGCTCTTTAACTTCCCATGGTTCACTGGGGCTCCCTGCTGAGAGTGTGAGTGGCTCAAAGCGGAGTGCCAGTAAAAGTCGCCTACCACAGACCGCTGTGAGAGGCTAACATGTCCCGGGGTGAAAACAAACAGATGTATTGAAGTGGAACTAGTAGGGTGAGAGTAAGAACAACAAGCTGATGTGTGAGCAGCCAGACTTAGACACCTTTAGGGTTGGAAAATTGCAGTAACTTTCCCAAAATTCCCAGGTTTTCCAGAAATCTCTGTGGAAATTAGCAGAATATTTCATCCCTACACCTCGTTCAACATAGACCAGCTAGGCTTTTGTTCTCTGAACCTAGAGATTCTCTATTCCTTTTTAGTTCAGGAATATGTTTAATCAGTGTCCGGTAAACCGGCCCACATTAGACCAGAGGTTTGCAGCTACTAGGTGTGCAGGCTTTTGTTCCTGCCTAGCACTAACAAACCTGATCCAAAACTAGCGGAAATTAGCGGAACCAGGTGTTTTAGGGCAGGGCCTGAACAAAAGTCTGCACAGCCATTACATCCAGTCAGTCAAGTGGTCAGGAGAAACATATGCTTCATATTTGATGAGCTGGAAATACTAGTCTTTTTGAATTGGGTAAAAGAAAAATGAATTGAGAAATAATCTATATGTGGTTTTATCTCCCATTTTATCCAAGCTTGAGGGAATCTGTTGTACTACTGCATGCCAACCCTCTGAGCGACCATATGCTGACTCATACTGCCCCCTGCTAGGAGAAGAGACACCATTGTTCGTCTGCCTGAAATGCCTGTCAGGTAGTCTAAAAGTATTGATGAAAACACTTCCCTTAAAGATAAAAGAGGGAGAAAATGAGGACAGTAGGAAAAGAGAGGAACAGAGGAAAGGAGGAAAGGAGGAAAGGGGGAAAGGAGAGGAGGAAATTAGAGGAAAGGAGAGGAAAGGAGGAAAGGAGAGGATGACTGTTCTTGGAGAGGGACTGAAACGTCAGGCGCTTTTGAGGTGATGTGACATTTCAACAGAGAGAGAGACATGGGGGAGGGAGAAACAGAGCGAAAGAGAGAGAGAAAAAATGGGTAATATGAGCTAGCTGCTCACATTATTCTATCTGTGCTAGATGTGTGAGAGAGACAGAGAAACAGAGAGAGAGATGATGAGGGAGCCGTAACAATGTGACATATTGTTCCACATACAGTGTCATTGCCTCTTTCCCTGGTCTCACGTGGTGGAGGGGAAACGTACTACATTCTCTCACTCAGCACAAAAAATAAAATGCTGGGTCAGATGTAAGGTATTTGTGAAGACAGCACAAGGCCTCTCTCCTCCTCCCAGTGGCAGTAACACCTGCAGACCCAGGCTCAGTCCCAGGCTCAGTCCCAGGCTCAGTCCCAGGCTCAGTCCCAGGCTCAGTCCCAGGCTCAGACCCAGGCTCAGTCCCAGGCTCAGTCCCAGGCTCAGTCCCAGGCTCAGTCACAGGCTCAGACCCAGGCTCAGTCCCAGGCTCAGTCCCAGGCTCAGTCCCAGGCTCAGTCCCAGGCTCAGTCCCAGGCTCAGTCCCAGGCTCAGTCCCAGGCTCAGACCCAGGCTCAGTCCCAGGCTCAGTCCCAGGCTCAGTCCCAGGCTCAGTCCCAGGCTCAGTCCCAGGCTCAGTCCCAGGCTCAGTCCCAGGCTCAGTCCCAGGCTCAGTCCCAGGCTCAGTCCCAGGCTCAGTCCCAGGCTCAGTCCCAGGCTCAGTCCCAGGTTGAAGTGAAACGACACATAACGTCAGAAAGGCCGCTAGCTAAATCAGTGCAGGCTTCACAAGAAATCAATGGTTCAGGCTGCTGGGGCGCTCAGTCAATCTGGCCCATGCAGCCCACCTCTGGACTGAGTGTATACGCTATAGGAGACGATGGATAGGGTGGATATTCTGCTGTGTGAGGTCGGATTCATTATTCCACTTGCAGCTGAAGTGGTTGGTGGGGTAACAGGAGGTATTAAAACCGCTGTGAAGCATTATAACTGGGGCCAGTAGGTTTAGGGTAAGGATAATCTAGGATATATATTCTAGGGTGGATATTCTGCTATGTGAGGCTGGATTGGTATCCCCTCCTATCTGTAGTTGTTGTTTCACTTTCTAAAGTTATCAATAGCATGGCATTAAAACTAAGGTAGGAAGAACTCAGACATTCAGTTAGAAGTGGGCCCATAACTTGAGGTCTGTAGCAATTGGAGATTTGCCAGTGTGTGCCCGTGAAACTGAAGTTAGGATTTGAGTCAATAACTTGGGCCCGAAGTTACTAACACTATGAACACTACTGCACACTGCCCTATCCAATCTGGACAAGAGGAATACCTATGTAAGAATGCTGTTCATTGGCTACAGCTCCGCATTCAACACCATAGTACCCTCCAAGCTCATCATTAAGTTTAAGGCCCTGGGTCTCAACCCCGCCCTGTGCAATTGGGTCCTGGACTTTTTGATGTCCCGTCGATGGGGATAGGGGGGTGCTCCCTCTGCTGTTTCCTGAAGTCCACGATCATCTCTTTTGTTTTGTTGACGTTGAGTGTGAGGTTATTTTCCTAACACCACACTCCGAGGGCCGTCTCCTCCTCCCTGTAGGCCGTCTTGTCGTTGTTGGTAATCAAGCCTACCACTATAGTGTCGTCTGCAAACTTGATACACATTTGTGTGTATTAGGTAGTTGTTGTTGAATTGTTAGATGACTTGTTAGATATTACTGCACTGTCGGAACTAGAAGTAGATGCATTTCATTACACTCACATTAACATCTGCTGACCATGTGTATGTGACCAATAACATCTGCTAACCATGTGTATGTGACCAATAACATCTGCTAACCATGTCTATGTGACCAATACCATTTGCTAACCATGTGTTTGTGACCAATAACATTTGCTAACCATGTGTATGTGACCAATAACATCTGCTAACAATGTGTATGTGACCAATAACATTTGTTAACAATGTGTATGTGACCAATAACATTTGCTAACCATGTGTATGTGACCAATAACATTTGCTAACCATGTGTATGTGACCAATAACATCTGCTAACCATGTCTATGTGACCAATAACATCTGCTAACCATGTGTATGTGACCAATAACATCTGCTAACCATGTGTATGTGACCAATAACATATGCTAACCATGTGTATGTGACCAATAACATCTGCTAATCATGTCTATGTGACCAATAACATTTGCTAACCATGTGTATGTGACCAATAACATCTGCTAACCATGTGTATGTGACCAATAACATCTGCTAACCATGTGTATGTGACCAATAACATATGCTAACCATGTGTATGTGACCAATAACATCTGCTAACCATGTGTATGTGACCAATAACATCTGCTAACCATGTGTATGTGACCAATAACATCTGCTAACCATGTGTATGTGACCAATAACATTTGCTAACCATGTGTATGTGACCAATAACATCTGCTAACCATGTCTATGTGACCAATAACATCTGCTAACCATGTGTATGTGACCAATAACATTTGCTAACCATGTGTATGTGACCAATAACATATGCCAACCATGTCTATGTGACCAATAACATCTGCTAACCATGTGTTTGTGACCAATAACATTTGCTAACCATGTGTATGTGACCAATAACATCTGCTAACCATGTGTATGTGACCAATAACATTTGCTAACCATGTGTATGTGACCAATAACATTTTCTAACCATGTGTATGTGACCAATAACATCTGCTAACCATGTGTATGTGACCAATAACATTTTCTAACCATGTGTATGTGACCAATAACATCTGCTAACCATGTCTATGTGACCAATAACATCTGCTAACCATGTGTATGTGACCAATAACATCTGCTAACCATGTGTATGTGACCAATAACATATGTTAACCATGTGTATGTGACCAATAACATCTGCTAACCATGTCTATGTGACCAATAACATTTGCTAACCATGTGTATGTGACCAATAACATCTGCTAACCATGTCTATGTGACCAATAACATCTTCTAACCATGTATATGTGACCAATAACATCTGCTAACCATGTGTATGTGACCAATAACATATGCTAACCATGTGTATGTGACCAATAACATCTGCTAACCATGTCTATGTGACCAATAACATTTGCTAACCATGTGTATGTGACCAATAACATCTGCTAACCATGTCTATGTGACCAATAACATCTGCTAACCATGTGTATGTGACCAATAACATCTGCTAACCATGTGTATGTGACCAATAACATCTGCTAACCATGTGTATGTGACCAATAACATCTGCTAACCATGTGTATGTGACCAATAACATTTGCTAACCATGTGTATGTGACCAATAACATCTGCTAACCATGTGTATGTGACCATTAACATCTGCTGACCATGTGTATGTGACCAATAAAATGTGATTTGATTTGAGGCCTGTGATATAGGTTTTGGCTGAAACACCACTTAACATTGGTTTGGCTTTACCTTTTTAGTAAGGATTCACTCTCTGTATACAAAAGCTCATGTTACAGAACAACACTATACTATAGGGTGACGATGACTGCGTTCACAGGCAGCCCAATTCTGACCTTTTGCACAATTATGAGCAAAGGAGCTGATCTGATTGGTCAAAATACCAATTACTGAAACAAGATCAGAATTGGAAGGTGGCCAATCCATTTAGATCCGACTCGCAGATCCAGGTGTTGCCAGTAAATCTAACAAAAGCCCCTGAAAGTCCCAGCTGGTGAGTCATTTCAGAGTGTTAAAAAAAAAGAAAAATGGCTGAAGACGATAATGATGTTTTGGTTGGAAGTAAAAGAAGAGGACAGGTGATTAGACTAAGCCGGAGCTTCTCTCAGTCACTACATCTCTCCTGGAAGGCTACTGATGGCTCAATAAGTATAATTTAGATTTTTTTACCAGGAAGGCAGACGGACATCAATATGCCCGGGGCCACGCGGGCCCCCAAACAGTCTACGCCTGTTGCCGCGGTTACGTCTGGAGGGTGTCAGCAGCTGTTGTGGCCGCGTAGAGAACAGAAGGCGTGTTTCTGCGGTGAGATAGTTTGATAATATCAGGTTTTCGGAGCCCGCGGGAAAAAAATTCAGTTTGAGTAAGACTAGGAGAAATGGCCAGAGGTTGTTTCAGTTTGAGACGAAAGAAAACAGAAACTGATACACAGATACACACACAGATTAACTACAAACACATGTACACACACACACACATGCAAATGCACTGTTTTAATTTCACTTATTTCCAATTTCCCCCTGAAGAAGTGTATAACCAAACATCAAATGGAGAACGATAAACACTGCACTGCATTAGCTGCAGCTTGTTCCAACACATGCTTGAGGAGACTGGGAAACTCCCAGCTGGCTACACACTGTACTGTAAACCCATTTATCTGGGGTGGACCGGACACATACAAACGGACCATTTTAGAACACAGACAGTCTGCTTCACTCAGCTAAAACCTCCCACACTGTCTATAAATTCCACTTTCCAGAAGAGGAGTTCTTGTACAGTAAGAAGGCCCTCTGATGAGCTAGCGCTAGGTGGAAGTTGGCTGCAGATACAGATATGGGATCAGTTTCCTCTCTCCACATCAACACCTTAAAGTAACTGTCCAGTGTTTCCAGATGTCCATGAAACATGACTTATAATTAATTACAATATGAGTTAAATAGTTTTCCTTCCCAAAAGTTAAGTATGTTAAAAATCAGCTTTTGTATGTTTGAATTGTGTGGGCGTTGGGGTCAACAACAGAATGGTGTGGACATATACAGGTCATTAAAAATATCCATGACAAGTAAACAGCTGATTGGCCAGCTGAGCTTTTTTAAAGTGTTTTTTAAGTGGGAGTTGTTCTTCTAATGTATGCTTTGGCCACAAATACAACTATAGGACGAAAACCCCAGGCAAAGGGGTTTTATTGGACTGATGGTCCTAAATTATGTATTACATCAGAGCAAGAAAGAGAGAAGGGCTCTAGCAGTGGTATTCATAGACTTTGCCAAGGCATTTGACTCAGTGGCACATGAACACTTAATCCATGTCCTGAAGGAGAGGGGACTGGACAGCCATATAATCAGACTAATCAAGGACTCCTACGAGGAGGAGCACGAGAATAAAGGTGAAGGAAGGAACCTCACCGCCAATCCAAATGAAAGTGGGAGTGAAACAGGGAGACCCAATGTCCCCCCTTCTCTTCAACATTGCGGTAGACCCTCTGATTCACAAGCTCAAGAGCATGGGAGAGGGCTACAGGTTTGGGGGAGTAAGGTGACTACCCTAGCATTTGCAAGATGACTTGGTGCTTATGAGCAGCTCTTTGGGCGGGCATGCAACATTACATCAAAATATTGGAACTTTCTGGCCAAAAAAGTGCCATGGGTTCATGGTGAGATGCGGGGGGTGTAGCATTCACCGTCAATAACTGTCAGGCATGGACAATCGAAGGGGAAAAGCTACACCTGATTGACCCAGATAAATCAGAAAAATATCTGGGCATGAACCCCTGGCTGGGGATTTCAAAGCCAAGTTTGAGAGGACAAATCAATCAAGCGCCACTACAACCCAGCAAAAAGTAAGCATACTAAACGCATATGCAGTCCCCCGAGTGATATATACGGTAAACCACGGGGACATCGGGACAGTCGAACTAACAAACCTAGATGGGTTAGTTAAAACAGCAGTGAAAAAGTGGCTGCACCTACCTCCGTCAACCTGTGACGGCCTGATCTATGCTAGGAACAAAGACGGCGACTTAGGCATTGTGAAGTTGGCAAAAATGATACCAGCAATCCAGGCGCGAAGGTTATTTAACCTGTCAGTGTCGTCAGACCCACTGACAAGGGAGGTAACGGAATATACAATGCCACAGGAGGAATTTTCAAAACTGTGGATACGGGCAGGGGGAGTCCCGGATCAAACTCCGAAACTGGGAGAAAGCCTAGATGCTATGATGCCAGTCGGGGAAGATGGCTCAAGCACAAAGGGAGCAGAGGTGGAGCCAAAAAAGCACAAGCAGCTGTGCAAGAATCCCTCTAACTGGAGGTCGAAAGGATTTGAGGATTGGGCGGTGCTGCCAAGCCAAGGAAATGGAACTGGCATGTTCCACCAAGACAAGATCAGCAACAGCTGGCTTGCAGATCCAGCAGCGGTGCGATTAAAACAGCGACACTATGTAGCTGCGCTTAAACTGAGGGCAAACGTATATCCTACAAGGGAGACATTGGCTCGCGGGCGAAACAAAGTGGAAGCCGTATGCAGAAGGTGACCACAAGTTGGAAACAATATCACACATACTAGGGTAATGTCCAGCAGGGAAGGCAGCCAGGCTGAGAAGGCACAACCTCATTTGTGACCAACTCGCCGAGGAAGCAGCGAAAGTGGGGTGGATAGTCACCAAAGAGCTGAGAGTGAAAACGAAGGAGGGGGGTCTGCGGATCCCCAACTTGCTGTTCGTGAGAGGTAAGCTGGGAGTGGTTGCGGATGTCACGGTGAGATATGAGAGGAATGAGGATACCCTGGAGAGGGGTAGAGCGGAAAAGGTGGATAAGTACTTACCGATTGCCCCACTCATTGCTGAGCAGTTCTGACTCTGCAGAGTCCTGGTCTACGGTTTTCCGATGGGAGCCCGTGGAAAATGGCCTACCTCAAACTTCGATCTGCTGAGGACACTGGGCCTATGAGGTCGCGGTGCGCGAGACTTGCGACCGTGATCAGTAGACGGGTGATACTGTACTCACTGGATATACTGACGGCCTTTGGCCTAGAGTTCAGCATCGGGCGAGCAGTCGGCACTGGGAGAGAGAGCGAAGGAGAATAAGATACTAAAGGGAAGCAGGTCCCGACTTGAGCTAAGTCATACAGGATGCACTTCCTGACAACCGAAAAAAGGTGCCGCCAGTGGGTTGGGTTCCACTGGTGAAATCTTCTCATCTTGACTCAGCACAGCCTCAGAGGAAGGGCCACTCCGAGCAGCCTGGTCCTCCCAGGGTTTCTCCATTGGGCTCGACTAATAGGGAGTTTTTGCTCCTGGCCGCCGTACACTGCCTCAAACGCGGGTAGCTCCAAGTAGTACAGGCTGGGTCAAGGGAACCATTGAAGTACAACTGTACCCCAACGTCCATCCACGATATGGAGCGTACCAAAGGGCCCGTTAGTAGGGAATTCCGCTGATTACGCCGAAATCACCACTCGTTCAACTAAGGCTGGGTTAAAGCTAGATAAGAGGAGTGAAAAGGGAACTCTATACCCCACAAGTGTGTTGCATTATGGGGAGTAAGTAAGGCCTCCGGTCAGAAGGAAGGCAGTTGAACTAACAACGCAGAATTGTCAAGCTTGTCAGGTTTGGCACAAGCGGATGTCAAAGTGAAGAAATCCAACCGGTGGAACTCCTGTCGCGGTGCTGTGCTCCTCATATCAATATGTAAAAATCAGCGACGCGCAGGTTACGGCGAGAGCAACTATGACGAGTCAACAACATTATTTAGGTATAACAGAATATGAACTTTCAAAGTTAGATTTTCACTGGACAGTTACTACTAGGGAGTAGGAATGCAAAGCTGTGTGTAGTGTTGACGGAATCCTGTTGTGATGACGTATGCATTCTTAGTCTATTGTCTGGGCTGTTTGCTGATCCAACCGAACCAATCTGAGATGAGCGAGAGGCTCGCACCCGGCTCTCCATCTGCTATAAGAGACCTGGGTGTCCAGCCTGCTGCAAAACTAACATATCAGCAACCAGGCCACAGAGCAGCATAACCTCTGGGTGGGTTGACAATGACTGACAGACACACGGCTATATACAGAGGCTGGTACACACATACACGTACACACACACACCAAATTATTTACACACACACACACCAAATTCTTTCCATAACCCAACTCTGTTCAGGCCTTTTCCTATGCCTGTAATGCCTCTTTCAGTGCAACTAATTAATGGTTGATGGAAGAGGATGGTGGAGAACGTCCTTGTTGCTCAATGTCCCGGTTAATCTGCCTGATAATGAATAAAAGGCGCTTTGGTTTTTGTCATAAAAGACCCAGATGGTTGTTCCTGTACATAGCCCACATACTAAAGAAATACAGCGCCTGCTGCGTTGACCTTAGCCAAGGATTTTCATTCACTTCCAACCCACCTGATCCGATGGACATTATTATTAAAATGGGCCACAAAAGTGAAGCGAATCGTCAAGCTTCTCACAGAACCAGCTTCCGTTTCGAGCTAAACCTCCATAAAACTTTTCCCTACTTTCAGTCAAACTTCATAAAGAGACAAGTTCACTTCAGAGAAACGTTCCCAAATAGCCAAGTTCACTTCACAGAAACTTTCCCAAAGAGCCAAGTTCACTTCACAGAAACTTTCCCAAAGAGCCAACTTAAAACTTTGCTTCAGGAGCATCACTGTACTGCACTGTGGCTTTGGAGGGAAGGGGGATATGTGGGGGAGATCTCTCCCGATGCCCTTGACTCTGAGTGGGGTTGGAGTCTCGAAGGGGTTCCCCTTTGACCGGGGGTAGGGTGGTAGAGTTGTAAGGGGGTACAGAGAGGGACGAGGAGGATATCGACTGGACCTGTTCCTCTGTAGTTCTTTGGATGAGGCTTTAATTGAGTCTGGACCTCTGTGAACTCTTTGGCTTCGTCCCAAATGGACCTTATTCCTTATATAGTGCACAACTTTTAAACAGGGCCCATAGAGCTCTGGTCAAAACTAGTGCACTATGTAGGGAAAAGGGTGTCATTTGGGCCGTGTCGACTTCCAACAGCTTGATCAATGCTCATCTGATTATGGAGCCAGTTTTAGCTAGTGGAATTAGCTGATTGCTGATGACACGCACTCTCTGTCTTCTGACTCTTGTTTCAGATTTTGTTCTCTTTGATCAAACTCCTGACTCCCTACTCTCTCTCTCTCTCTCTCTCACTTCTTTAACCGTCTGTCTCTCTACGGTCTCTCTCTCTCTTCTTTAACCGTCTGTCTCTCTACTGTCTCTCTCTCTCTTCTTTTACCTTCTGTCTCTCTGCTGTCGCTCTCTCTCTTCTTTAACCGTCTGTCTCTCTGCTGTCGCTCTCTCTCTTCTTTTACCTTCTGTCTCTCTACTCTCTCTTCTTTTACCGTCTGTCTCTCTACTGTCTCTCTCTCTCTTCTTTTACCTTCTGTCTCTCTACGGTCTCTCTCTCTCTTCTTTTACCTTCTGTCTCTCTACGGTCGCTCTCTCTCTTCTTTAACCGTCTGTCTCTCTGCTGTCGCTCTCTCTCTTCTTTAACCGTCTGTCTCTCTGCTGTCGCTCTCTCTCTTCTTTTACCTTCGGTCTCTCTACTCTCTCTTCTTTAACCGTCTGTCTCTCTACTGTCTCTCTCTCTCTTCTTTTACCTTCTGTCTCTCTACGGTCTCTCTCTCTCTTCTTTTACCTTCTGTCTCTCTACTCTCTCTCTCTCTCTTCTTTAACCGTCTGTCTCTCTACGGTCTCTCTTCTTTAACCGTCTGTCTCTCTACGGTCTCTCTCTCTCTTCTTTTACCTTCTGTCTCTCTACGGTCTCTCTCTCTCTTCTTTAACCGTCTGTCTCTCTCTCTCTCACTTCTTTAACCGTCTGTCTCTCTCTCTCTCACTTCTTTAACCGTCTGTCTCTCTACTGTCTCTCTTTCTCTTCTTTTACCGTCTGTCTCTCTAATGTTTCTCTCTCTCTTATTTTACCGTCTGTCTCTCTGCTGTCTCTCTCTCTCTCTCTCTCTCTTCTTTTACCGTCTGTCTCTCTAATGTTTCTCTCTCTCTTATTTTACCGTCTGTCTCTCTACTGTCTCTCTCTCTATCTCTTCTTTTACCTTCTGTCTCTACTGTCTCTCTCTCTTCTTTTATCTTGTCTCTCTCTCTCTCGCTCTCTTTTACTGTCTCTCTCTCGCTCTCTTTTACCTTCTGTCTCTCTACGGTCTCTCTCTCTCGCTCTCTTCTTTTACCCTTTGTCTCTACGGTCTCTCTTCTTTTACCTTCTGTCTCTCTACGAATTCTCTTCTTTAACCGTCTGTCTCTCTACGGTCTCTCTTCTTTAACCGTCTGTCTCTCTACTGTCTCTCTCTCTTCTTTTACCGTCTGTCTCTCTACGGTCTCTCGCTCTCTTCTTTTACCTTCTGTCTCTCTACGGTCTCTCTCTCTCTCTCTCTTCTTTTACCGTCTGTCTCTACGGTCTCTCTTCTTTAACCGTCTGTCTCTCTACGGTCTCTCGCTCTCTTCTTTTACCTTCTGTCTCTCTACGGTCTCTCTCTCTCTCTTCTTTTACCGTCTGTCTCTCTACGGTCTCTCTCTCGCTCTCTTCTTTTACCTTCTGTCTCTCTACGGTCTCTCTCTCTCTCTCTCTTCTTTTACCGTCTGTCTCTACGGTCTCTCTTCTTTAACCGTCTGTCTCTCTACGGTCTCTCGCTCTCTTCTTTTACCGTCTGTCTCTCTACGGTCTCTCTCTCTCTCTTCTTTTACCGTCTGTCTCTCTACGGTCTCTCTCTCTATCTCTTTTTTAACCGTCTGTCTCTCTACGGTCTCTCTCTCTCTCTCTCTCTCTTCTTTTACCGTCTGTCTCTACGGTCTCTCTTCTTTAACCGTCTGTCTCTCTACGGTCTCTCTCTCTCTCTTCTTTTACCGTCTGTCTCTCTACGGTCTCTCTTCTTTTACTGTCTGTCTCTACGGTCTCTCTTCTTTTACCTTCTGTCTCTCTACGGTCTCTCTTCTTTAACCGTATGTCTCTCTACGGTCTCTCTCTCTCTCTTCTTTTACTGTCTGTCTCTCTACGGTCTCTCTTTTACCTTCTGTCTCTCTACGGTCTCTCTTCTTTAACTGTCTCTCTCTCTCAAACCACAGAGGACAATAGACACAAACCACAGAGGACAATAGACACAAACCACAGAGGACAATAGACACAAACCACACTTACACTACTTTTTAGTAGTTAATATGTGATGTAGGAGAAAGAATTTGGGGTTAGGTGGGACCAATATGCAGAAGTTTCAACAGGGCATTCTAGGAACAGGGTCTGGGGTTAATCAAAAGGAGAGGACTTTATCCCAGTTTTCCTGGGGTCCCTGTCAAGCAAATTGTGTCCAAACTTCTAAAAGAGTCTCTATAACTATTGGCGTGTCTATCCTGCTGCGTAGGCTTGTCTGCTTCCCAAATGACACACTATTCCCATTAGTGCATTACTAGGACTCTAGAGCCCGTAGGACTCTGGTCAAAAGTAGTGCAATTAATAGGGAGTAGGGTGCCATTTGGGATGTATTCTATGTTCATTTGTATTTTAGAGGGTTACACCATAACATACATCATTAGCCTCAAATAGACTCCATCAAGTCATTACATGTTTCATTTACTTTAACTGCAAAACCGGGGGACTTTTATAGAGAAAGGGGGAAGAGAAAGAAAGAAGGTGGGGACAAACGACCTCGGCCAAAAAGCGGATTTGATCAAAAAAAGAAAAGTAAAAAGGGATACCAAATCCAAAAATAGAGAAAGAAACCCTGATCCAGCTAATTAGCAGTGATTCACCTCGATCGCCTGTTAAGTAGAAGTCCTAATGAACACACTTATATTAAACAACTATAAAAAGGTAGGGATATGAACTTGATTCATTTCTATGTTTCCATTCTGCCGAACAATTAATGAGTGAGAGACGAGGGAGTGAAATATGTAAAGCGTGTAATAGCGAATTAACCCCCGACGCAGAGCGGAGAGAAAGGCCACGGCTGGTCAGTCAAAAATGCCTCGCATTTCAGTTCACTCAGAGGTAAGGGATGAGATGAAAGTGCCACTCTGAAATTATTCATATGTGTCAAGCAGTGTGTATGTGTGTGTGTGTGTGTGTGTGTGTGTGTGTGTGTGTGTGTGTGTGTGTGTGTGTGTGTGTGTGTGTGTGTGTGTGTGTGTGTGTGTGTGTGTGTGTGTGTGTGTGTGTGTGTGTGTGTGTGTGTGTGTGTGTGTGTGTGTGTGTGTGTGTGTGTGTGTGTGTGTGTGTGGCAACTACCTGGTGTATTGTGGTTTTAGACGGAGAGAAATCAGGAGAAATTCAAAAGAGACTTCCCAACCAACACCTATATTACAGACAGAGGAAGAGCCCCAAAAGCATCCTATTCCCTATAGCAAGTAGTGCACTATGTAGGGAATAGGGTGCCATTTGGGATGCACCTAGAGAAGGTATAACAATATGATACATAAAACACACCCCTCCCTCCCTCCCCTCTATCTTTATCACTCCCTCCCTCTCTTTCCCTCCCTCTCTTTCCCCTCCCTCTCTATCTCCCCTTCTCTTTCCCCCTTTCTCTCTCCCTCTCCCTACATCAGTCCCTCCTTCCCTCCACTCCTCCAGTCCAATCCATGCCCATCAGTCCCTTTCTCTCCCCAGAACTTAATCTGCCCTGACAATATACAAATGAGCCTGCCACATTTGCATAAAATCAGTTCATAGGTGACTGGAAGCTGCCCATTAGCTCTCCATCATACCCGTCTGTCTCTCTCTCTCTCTCTCTCTCGCTCTCTCGCTCTCTCTCCGCTAATCCACACATTTATATACTGCGCTGTATGCTAACGCTACCGCTATGCTAGCCTGTCTGTCAGTCTCCCTGTTAATCCACACATTTACATACTGCGCTGTATGCTAACGCTACGCTAGCCTGTCTGCCTGTCTGTCAGTCTCTCTGCCAATCCACACATGTACTTACCGCTATGCTAGCTAGCCCGCAGGGCCGTTAGGCTATCGTTTTAAAGGATTATTGCTATGACGTACAATACAGACACTGATACGGAGCTGCTTGACTGTTCAATAAAGAGGATGTAAGTGTTATGGCCGGCAGTCAATGTGGCTGTCGGCCAATGAGGCGAGAGGTATGTAAATCGGTGAGATTTGATTGGCTGATGAGAGACCAGCGATCAAATACCTCTGCCATCAAACTGTGTTGAATGGATTCACAATAAGAGTACACAGCTGTATTGAATTAAGAGGAGAATGACATGTTCACGTGTTATTGAAGTCTGTACCCAGACGGCGGCGTGAGGCGAGACACCCCCAAGGCAACATCCAGGCCCTCTGGCATCAACATTGTCAGTTGAAAACAATAGAAACCAAACTCTTTTTAGGCAAGCCCACCTGTACAACAGTAGGGTAAACACTGTATATGCCTTTACAGGATCCGTTTTGCCTTCTATACAATAACAAAACAGATAAGAGATATCAAATAAAGATATCTGATCCTGGATCCTTTTAGATCGTAGCGATTACATGGAAATGGGGATTGCTGATTCTAGTACTGATCTAGGATCAGGCCCCCCTTCTCCATGTAATGTTATTCATGACGATCTGAAAGACAAAACTGATCCTAGCAACTCTACTCTGAGACCAGAGGAGGCTGCTGAGGGGAGGACGGCTCATAATAATGTCTGGAACGGAGTGAATGGAATGGTATCAAACTATGTGTTTGATGTGTTTGATACCATTTCACTTATTCTGCTCCGGTCATCACCACGAGCCCATCCTCCCCAATTAAAGTGCCACCAACCTCCTGTGGCTGAGACGCTTTATGAATACAGACCCTGGTTCATTCTATCCATCAGCCATTGACTGAGAGGGTCGATGCAGTGTGTCCTTGGTCACTAGCTGACCCTGTATAAAGCATCTGATCTGATCCTTACCTGGGTTTAATGTATATGACTGGACAGTGTATGGAGGAGCATCCTGGCCAGTACTGCCCTCTTAAAGAGCTGTATAACTGCACTACAGTCTCTACTGTACGCTCACATCAGGATGACCACGCCGCCAAGGCCGATGGGTTTGTGTGTGTGTGTGTGTGTTTGTCCAGCCATCTGTGTGTGTGTGTGTGTGTGTGTGTGTGTGTGTGTGTGTGTGTGTGTGTGTGTGTGTGTGCGTGCGTGCGTGCGTGCGTGCGTGCGTGCGTGTGTGTGTGTGATCCCAGAATGCTTACTTGAGATCCTGGAAAGGTTCTGCTCTGATGTGGGATGTCTCCACTGAATGTCCGAAGACGACGCCTTCGTTCCCTGAGAAAGACAACAGAAAGACAACATGAGGACAATAGAAAGACAATAGAAAGACAATATGAGGTCAATAGCAGGACAATAGCAGTACAATTTAAGCCATAGAAGGACAATAGAAGGACAATATGACACTAGTAGTACAATAGAAGGACAATAGGACACTAGTAGTACAATAGAAGGACAATAGGACACTAGTAGTACAATAGAAGGACAATAGAAAGACAATAGAAGGACAATATGACACTAGTAGTACAATAGAAAGACAATAGAAGGACAATATGACACTAGTAGTACAATAGAAAGACAATAGTAGGACAATATGACACTAGTAGTACAATAGAAAGACAATAGTAGGACAATATGACACTAGTAGTACAATAGAAAGACAATAGAAGGACAATATGACACTAGTAGTACAATAGAAAGACAATAGTAGGACAATATGACACTAGTAGTACAATAGAAAGACAATAGTAGGACAATATGACACTAGTAGTACAATAGAAAGACAATAGTAGGACAATATGACACTAGTAGTACAATAGAAAGACAATAGTAGGACAATATAAGGACAGTACAAGTACAATAGAAAGACAATAGAAGGACAATATATATGTGGGCGGCGATAGGACCGCAGAAACCTGCCCACATCCTGGTTCACAATGTGTGCAAATGAGTTAAGTTAAGGGAGGTAAGGCAATAAATAGGCCATAGTGGCAAAATAATTACAATTTAGCAATTAAACACTGGAGTGATAGATGTGCAATGATGAATGTGCAAGTAGAGATACTAGGGTACAAAGGAACAAAATCAAATAACAGTATGGGGAGGAGGTCGTTGAATGGGCTATTTACAGATGGGCTATGTACAGGTGCAGTGATCTGTGAGCTGCTCTGACAGCTGGTGCTTAAAGTTAGAGAGGGAGATATGAGTCTCCAGCTTCAGTGATTTTTGCAATTCGTTCCAGTCATTGGCAGCAGAGAACTGGAAGGAAAGGCGGCCAAAGGAGGAATTGGCTTTGGGGATGACCAGTGAAATATACCTGCTGGAGCGCGTGCTACGGGTGGGTGCTGCTATGGTGACCAGTGAGCTGAGATAAGGTGGGGCGTTACCTAGCAAAGACTTATAGATGACCTGGAGCCAGTGGGTTTGGCGACGAATATGAAGCAAGGGCCAGCCAACGATAGCAAACAGGTCGCAGTGGTGGGTAGTATATGGGGCTTTGGTGATAAAACGGATGGCACTGTGATAGACTGCATCCAATTTGCTGAGTAGAGTGTTGGAGGCTATTTTGTAAATGACATCGCCGAAGTCAAGGACCGGTAGGATAGTCAGATTTACAAGGGTGTGTTTGGCAGCATGAGTGAAGGATATATATTTTATATTTAATATTCTTCAAAGTAGCCACCCTTTGACTTGATGGCAGCTTTGCACACTCTTTGCAATCTCTCAATGAGCTTCATAAGGTAGTCACATGGAATGCATTTCAATTAACAGGTGTGCTTTCTTAAAAGTTAATTTGTGGAATTTCTTTCCTTCTTAATGCGTTTGAGCCAATCAGTTGTGTAGTGACAAGGTACGGGTGGTATACAGAAGATGGTCTTTTACCAAATAGGGCTAAGTCCATATAAGTCCAACAGCTCAAATAAGCAAAGAAAAATTACAATCCATCATTACTTTAAGACATGAAGGTCAGTCAATGCGTAACATTTCAAGAACTTTTAAAGTTTCTTCAAGTGCAGTCGCAAAACCCATCAAGCGCTATGATGAAACTGGCTGTCATGAGGACCGCCACAGGAAAGGAAGACCCAGAGTTACCTCTGCTGCAGAGGATACGTTCATTAGAGTTAACTACCCAAATAAATGCTTCACAGAGTTCAAGTAACAGACACATCTCAACATCAACTGTTCAGAGGAGACTGCATGAATCAGGCCTTCATGGTCAAATTGCTGCAAAGAAACCACTACTAAAAGGACATCAATATGAAGAAGAGACTTGCTTGGGCACGATCAATGGACATTAGACCGGTGGAAATCTGTCCTTTGGTCTGATGAGTTCAAATTTCAGATTTTTGGTTCCCACCGCAGTGTCTTTGTGACGCAGAGTATATGAACGGATTACCTCTGCATGTGTGGTTCCCACCGTGAAGCATGGAGCAGGTGGTGTGATGGTGTGGGGGTGCTTTGCTGGTGACACTGTCTGTGATTTATTTAGAATTCAAGGCACACTTTATCAGCATGGCTGCCACAGCATTCTACAGCGATACGCCATCCCATCTGGTTTGCGCTTAGTGGGACTCTCATTTGTTTTTCAACATGACAATGACCCAACACACCTTCAGGCTGTGTAAGGGCTATTTTACCAAGAAGGAGAGTGATGGAGTGCTACATCAGATGACCTGGCCTCCACAATCACCTGACCTCAACCAAATTGAGATGGGATGAGTTGGACCGCAGAGTGAAGGAAAAGCAGCCAACAAGTGCTTAGCATATGTGGGAACTCCTTCAAGACTGTTGGAAAAGCATTCCAGGTGAAGCTGGTTGAGAGAATGCCAAGATTGTCCAAAGCTGTCATCAAGACAAAGGGTGGAAGAAACTATTGAATGAGTAGGTGTGTCTAAACTTTTGACTGGTACTGTATATAATGTAATTCAAGCCAGCTAAGGTCCTGATTAGCCAGTCCTGTGTAAAATGACACTGATGATGAGAAGTCCTGTGATATTACAATATTCGTGTGTGTGATACTGACACCACGTCTCAAATGTGTGATGTGAGAAAGGTACAGACGTATATACACTGAGTAGACAAACCATTATGAACACCTTCTTAATATTGAGTTGCCTTAAAGCCCTCAGAACAGCCTCAATTCGTCGGGGTTATGGACTCTACAAGGTGTCGAAAGCGTTCCACATGGACTCCAATGCTTCACACCGTTGTGTCAAGTTGGCTGGATGTCATTTAGGTGGTGGACCATTATTGATACACACAGGAAACTGTTGAGCATAAAGAAACCCAGCAGCATTGCTGTTCTCCTACTACAATAACCCGTTCAAAGGCACTTAAATATTTTGTCACCCTCTGAATGGCACACATACACAATCCATGTCTCAATTCTCTCAAGGCTAAAGAAATATTTTTTTAACCATCTCCTCCCCTACATCTACACTGATAGAAGTGGATTGAACAAGTGACATCAATAATGTTCCTAATGTTTTGTCCACTCAGTGTATGTTGGAAGTTTCAGGTTTCAAACTTTATTCGCCACGTGCCCAGGATACAACGGGTGTAAAACAGTACAGTGAAATTCTTAACTTGAGAGCTCTTTCCCAACAATGCAGATAATAATAGAAAATAGAATAGAAACATGTATCCAAAAATAACATCAGTCTAAGTAGCCCATTTTAGAACAGATGGCAATGACATCATATCTCCCCACACTAAACAGAGATAGTATGAGAGATGAGAGATGTTCTAGCATGGAGCACATACAGAAACATCAGTTTTCCCCAGTGGCCAGGCAGTGCTAGTCGAGTTGAGATTCTGACGATTTCCATCCGCAGCCTTCCCCCACGTCGAGTGTCTTTCGTCTGCTCATGCCTGACCCCTATTACCTCCTGTTCACTGGCCTCCTCTGTCCATCTTCCCTCCATCCCTCCCACCTTCCTCCAACCCTCCCTCCTTCCTTTCATTCTCCGGACGTGAGCGACGAAAGACAACATCCATCACCTTGCAGACCTCCGCCACTTTACCTCCCTCCCTCCATCTCTCACTCTCATTTCCCCCCCCCCTTTCTTTCTTTCCTGGCTTTGTAATGGACAGATCTTTCCAATTACAGAGGGGAAAAAGGAGGAGGATGGAGGAGGGGTGTCTGTTCGCCGCAACCCCCGACTGCTTCCACTTGACCTCCCCGCCGCCTCGTTTACCGAGAGAGACCACCGCGCCAGGAAAGCAAACAGAGCTAGGCATGTGATTTTTCTCTCTTAATCTTTCCTTCTCTCTCTCTACTTCTCCCTCTCTCTCCCATTTTTCTCTCTCTTTCCTTTTTTCCCCTCCCTCTCTCTCTTAATTTTCTCTTCTATCCCTCTCTCTCAGTCCCTGTCTCTCTATCTAAACTGATGTCTGCATGTAGGCCACACACAACAACTGTCTGAGTTCTGCTCAACCCACTCACTAGCAGTCGCTGTGCATTGCTGCACACAGGCCCTTAGCACCATCACAATCTATCTGGTTGCTATAGGAGCACTGATCTGTGAATGGAGCCTTTTAGACTGGGTAAAGCCTCCCAACTGACCCGCATTTAACATACAACTGTACCTACAACTGCTTCAAACCAAACCTCAGTCCCGCAAGATTATTTAGGCGTATGTGACACAGCTCACTTGCCAGGCATGGACTCAACAATTTTGCTCCCTATAGGCAATATCAAAATGCTCAAAAATAACCTAAGAAATAGGTTAAATTACCAGAGATTCTCACATGGCCCATTATATTAGGCTATCGGTATTGCTCTGCTACATCAACAAATAGTCTAGAAGTAGTTTGAAGAGAGCAGATTCGGAGGGACTTGCACTATCTCTTGAGCTACATTTTATAGCCTACCTTTTAGGAGTGGGACGATTTTCAGACCGAGACAAATATGGGCGATCAATATTTATTTGTAACCAAATTTAGTAAGCTATAGCCTAATCCTATTTAGGAAGCACATTTCCTTGGAAAGATAACTGCCATGTGTTTCTCCGCCCATGTATAGACTATAGCCTACTCTATTTAATTGAGACCACACGCGTACCTGATCTTGCACGTATGGCTACTGAACTTGAAGCAGCAGGAATGATGAGAGAGGAGACTTTCTCTTGAGCTATGTTTTGCATATATGATCTAGCTTATCCTTTGGGAGGATGATTTGCAGGCAGAGACATGGGTAATGAAAAGGCTCAATGCTCGCTCACCGTGGTACGGTAGCCCATGCGCGACTTGCTCTTTTTCCTTTTAAACGACGATCGAAGGTTTGGATTGTACCTCCTCTCACGTTGGTTGAGCGCCCTGCACTTCTCTCCGTTATCAATCATGATTTACAGGCATTGTAGTAAACTATAGTCTAATCATCTTTGATTTAATTTCCTTGAAAAGATGACTAGTACTTGGTTCTCCGTTTATGCATGGGCAGCCTACTCTATATATACATTATCTGTGGGTAACGATTGAATTAAAATTGTCAAAAATAAACAAAAAAAAATAGGTTATTTGCAAAGAGCAATTTCTCAAGCAAGAATTTAGCTAGGATTGTCTGGGAGTGGTCTAAGTGGGGAGGGGAAATCTGAAAATGAGCTGTTATTGGCAGATAGGTACAACATGTGTACAACATATATGTACAACATATATATAAAACACAGGACTGCACTGGGTCTTTAATAACAATCATTTGGGGGGTGCTTATATTTGTCCTAGTTCAAACATGTATAAGTGTGTAGTAGCACTTATGTGTGAATTTGAAATGTGTTTTTTGGATATCACAACTCCCCTCAGAGTGAGGTCCCAGCCAGGGTCTGCCTCAACAGCCAGCAATTAGGGCAAAGTGCTTCGCTCAAGGGCACATCAACAGATTGATCACCTTGTCAGATCGGGGATTCAAACTATTGAATTTTCGGTTACTGGCCAAACATTGTAATCACTAGGCTACCTGTCGCCCTAGAGGCTACCTGCTGCCCTCCGTGTGTGTGTGTGTGTGTGTGTGTGTGTGTGCCTGCAGGCATGCATGCGTATGTGCGTTACCTGTCACCCTCAGTTTCTCAGTGCCGATGCTGATCTCCTTCTCATCAGCAGAGAAGAGCACCCGCTCCCCGTCAGGACTCCTCACCTCGAACCTCTGACACTGGGCCTCCACCATCTCCGAGCCTGGAGAGAGCGGGAGAGAAAGAGAATTAGAATTAAACATACCCTTTGTTGGGTCAATGTCATATAAAACACAAACACATTGCAAACCATCACATATCACACCTCACCTCTATTGCAGGTGTTTACCTGAGGGCAGAGATGCAATGGTTTTGAAGAGATGTCACGCCCTGGCCTTAGTTATCTTTGTTTTCTGTAATAGTTTGGTTAGGTCAGGGTGTGACAGGGGGGATGTGTGTGTATAGTTGTCTCGTCTGGGGTGGTTGTATGGTATAGGGGGTTTTGGTGGAGTGTATGGGTTTGTGTTGAGTGTAGGTGTCTAGGTAGGTCTATGGTTGCCTGAATGGTTCTCAATCAGAGACAGCTGTCATTCATTGTCTCTGATTGGGAGCCATATTTAAGGCAGCCATAGGCAGTAGGCTTTTGTGGGTAATTGTCTATGTCTATGTTGCATGTGTCCACGTAGTTTGATTAGCTTCACGTTTGTTGTTTTTGTTCGTTTGTAAGTGTTTGTCTTCATTAAAGAAGATGTATTCATATCACGCTGCGCCTTGGTCCTCTCTTCAAAGTTACGATGATCGTGACAAGAGAGAATAAGGACAGTTGAGAGAGAGAGAGTTCTAACTATTTGCACATCATTATAACACAGAACATAGCTATAATATGACATTTGATGAACGTGTCTCTTCCTTTGAAACTTGTGAGTGTAATGTTTACTGTTCATTTGTGACTGTTTATTTATCTTTAGTTTTTTTTATCTATTTCACTTGCTTTAGCAATGTAAAGATATGTTTCCCATGCTAATAAATCCAATTGAATTGAGAGAGAGAGAGCGTGAAAGATGGTGAGAGACAGAGAGAGAGAGAGGGGGGAAGAGAGAGAGAGGGGGGAAGAGAGAGAGGGGGGAAGAGAGAGAGAGGTAGAGAGAGAGAAAGCGGAGAAAGAGAGAGAGCAAAAGAGAGAGGGAGAAAGAGGGAGAGATAGAGGGAGAGAGAGAGGTAGGGAGAGAGAGAAAGCGGAGAAAGTAAGCCAGTCTAAATGAAAGAGCGAGCTGAAAGGCAACTTTTAACCTTTGATCCTTGAGCACTGGTGCTCAACATAGTGTACTACTTGGTACAAACAGGTTCTTACACGGAAGTACTTGACCTAACAGCTTGTGGTTAAAAGTTGCCTTTATACTGAACAATATTTATTTGAAAAGCCTTGTTTTTGAATGGCTGGTTGTGAATGGAGACATTTTTATTGAAACATGGATGGTCATGTAAAACAACCTATCATGCTAGACCTGCAGCCTCTGTGACTCTAACCATATGGCAGTACTGTACAGCACACAATAAGGGAACCGGACCTTGTGTCCCTGTTCCATTGAAGACTTGAGGCAGAAAAGCCTTGGTCTACAACCAAAAACCATTGCTTGTCTTACATAGCCATGTCAAAGGTAAAAAATACATAGCTATTAGCTATCACCTCCTCCACATCTTTCCGACCTTCGGGGACTGATAGGAGAGGGCATTATTTGTTTGTTGCCTCTTCATCCATCCCTCCATCCCAATCCAATCCACTCTTCCTCCTCTCTTTTCAGTTGGCCTTAAGTCTTGCTGAGCTGAGGTTAAAGCCTGTATCTATTGGAGGTTTCCAGCAGGTCTACTGCTAGCTGCTCGGGGCTGTGCTCTTCAGCCATTCCGTCTGTCATTTAGCATCCCAGAGTGCCATGTCAGTCATAATAAGACTTTATTACTGGTGATCAATCCGGGATTACCTTCCACCTGATAAGGTAAAGAAAATGGCCGCTCCCTCTCTGGCCCTTAAACACATCGGACAGTTAAAGCTATCCTGCTGTGCTGTCTGGTTTTTCAGTGCTTTTTTTGTTGTTGTTTGTTTACTTCTCAGGTTCTCTTTTTAATGTGTGTTTCTGGATTCAGAGGCTTGTTTTCCTGTTGTTTAAATGGCACTTTTTTTTCTGTTCCGTCTTCATTGATTCGTACTAATGAAAATAATTGTTCCAATGAGGATGAAAGGATTTGAAATAGTTTGCAATAAAGACACTGTGGGCTGTTACCTAGTGGAGATACATTTCTGACAACAATTAGTATTGGGGCAATTATACTGTAGTCTCTTGAAATTGGTCTTGAAAAAATCAAACAAAGTGGGGCGTCAATCTGCCCGGCGATGAAACGTGGTTTCTATTTCTTTCTTCTGGTGTCGTTTAAAAAATCCATCATGTATGCAATTCAGATCCTCCTCATGTAGACTCCTAGAAGTGGTTTGCAGAGTTTGACAACTTGTTTTTCTACGAGCCCCATCTGATTAAAAGAAAAAACGTGGAATAATGATGACGGTTGGAGATTAATAGTACCCCACTCCCGCAGATAAAGCCAACCTAATTCCGATGGACGCCGATAACGACAGGAGTCCTCATTAAGAAAAGTGTTAATTTATGTGCTCATTTGATTAATCCCCACTTGACCGAATCTTACTATGATGGGTTTCTCAGGGGCCCTTATTCATATGCTGTGCCTGGCTCCTCTCCTGCTCCTGCTCTGCCTGCTGGCGATGGTACGGATATGATCCAAGCAGACACAGAAAAGCAAAAGGGATGGGAGGAAAAGAAAGGATGTAAAGAGAAAGAGAGAGAGAGACAGAGAGAGAGAGAGAGAGAGAGACAGATTGGGGTGACAAACTGGGAACCAGAAATAAATAGCCGTGGCATCGCTGCAGACTACATCAAAACAACAGTGCAGTATTCAAATGAAACTCTCTCTCCTGCTGATGTCACTCCGTTGCTCTGTCTCCCTCTCTTTTGCTCCGGGAGAGAAGGGGAATTGCAGGCGTAGGGGGGTGCGTTAAGGAAGAGGATGCTGGCGTAGGGGGGTGCGTTAAGGAAGAGGATGCTGGCG
>NC_092091.1:72095273-72097773 GCF_045679555.1 Salvelinus alpinus
GGAAGAGGATGCTGGCGTGACGGAAGTGGGGTGGCGGGCGTTGCTCTCGGGGGTCCGGCGACACACTTAGACGCCACGGTTGTGAATAAATCACTAGATGCTTTAAAAAAACGTGTAAATGAAGCAGTGACCAAGGCATCGAGTCACAGCAGGAAGCATCCACCCACCCCACCCCCGGCCAGGGCGCCGTTCTGCTCGATTCTGCTCCGCCTCTCATTGAATTTCCACATTACTGTTTGACTTTGAGATAGAAAAGTCAAATAGTTTGACTCGGATTACATTTGCAACATGGCTACAACAGTGCTCAGCATCAACAGCGCCCGGCGTCAACAACCTCAACTCTCATCCGTCCTTCAGATCCCATAGACTTCCGCTTACAGTAGATACGCTCCAAAGATCATCAACATCTCCTCCAGTCCCCCAGATACAACCACAGGGAATTACTCCTATTCACACAAGCAGAGCAACAACACCACGCAGGAAAGATAATACCTGATGAACATTCCATGTTTTCATGCCCGTGATCGAGGCACGTTTTTCTCTCTGAGGTACATGACTTCAGTTTAAGAAAAACGTTGACTTTAGTGAGGTACATCTAGAATGATCTCTTACATTTCTGAACGTCGTCAGAAAGGCAAAAGCAGCGTTAACTGACTCTGACTGACTCCCTGACAGCTCCGTATGTCCTCACCATCAAAAACGTCAAAACGGATGAATTTTAAACATCAGCGGTATGCGGTGTAAGACCGTGATAAGTGGTTGTCTCACCAAGCTACCTTAAGATGAACGTCACTCTGGATAAATGTTGGCCAAATGACCATAATAACTGTAAATGTAATATAAGAGGGGAAATGGCTGCTGGACGTCAAAGAATACACTCCAGAGCAGAGTTTACACTCACAACACTTCACGGGATGGCTTGTTAGGGCACTTTGGAACACTTTGGAGAAGACAAGGACATTGCCACTTAGCCACAGCCGGTGATAAGAAGTAGTTCAATCCACATTGACAGCAGCAGCCCACACCGAGGAGATATTGAGTCTGGACTGTCGTCTGAAACTTTTGCTCCTCGGAAGATTAATGACAACAGGGCGTTATAAACGAGCTGCTCGAGATCATTCATTGATACAGATTTTCCTGTGATTAGAGAAGGATGAAGGATGATCCTCTGTGGTGATATTGAACACGCAGGAAATGTCACTTGTTAAATCAGAGATAGGGTTCCAGGCCGACGACATTGCAGACGTGACGTTGCATCAACCAAAGGTTGAGTGCCACGTCAACGACTGTCAGGCATCACATTGCTATAGGATATAATGTGGTTAGTGAATATGTTGAACATCCAGGCGTCGTGAGATAAGCAGATGACTGCTTTGTAGTCAGTCTGGAACGAGGGCAGTTTGGGGGTTTGGGGAGAACCACGCAGAGGGAAGCGGCAGTTCCTGTTTGGTGCCATTTTGACCTGTCAAATACAAAGTAGAGGGAACGGGGGAAGAGACAACAAAGTCGGGAGTCATTTTGGCCTGTCAAAATATAAAGTCTGAAGTAAAAAGTTTGGAACTCGTCGAGTTAGTTGGTCACGGGTAAGTCACGGCACGGCCCCTTTAACTTTGAACGAGGGCTGAAAAATGCTGAATTAATTTGGACTTTCAAAAGTAAACACTGAAGAAGGTGATGCAACTCTGCGAAACAACGAGGTCATCGCTGGTCTCGTTTTGAAGTGCTGAAATCAGTCAGAGAGCGGAGTCTCCTGGAAGAAGACCCTTCGACTCTTTGAAGGTGCTTTTTGAAAAACGAAAGAGCCGTGGAGTGAAGAAGTCAGAGAACTGCAGCGCGCAGCAACTTTTACCCCAGGTTAGAAAAACTACACATGATTTATGGACAAACATACACAAATTCTGTATCTAGATTTGATTACACTCATTAATAAAGAGTGCGGGAGAAAAAAAAGAAAAAGTGTGTTTTCATCCGGCACATTAATCAGGAGAATCTTTTCGGTCAGGGAGACGGAGGAGGCAAAGAAGAAACGATGCTAAAGGTTGATTTAATCACGCACTCTTCATAGCTATCTGTAAACACGGAGGCCTGCGGTGTCATCTGTACACACACATCAATAACCGGCATGACATTGATGGGAACAAAGCAAAATAAGTATTTCCTTCATAAAAAGGGACAGATTCTATTCTAACATATGTCCCAATATACCTATAGCAAATATGTTGTCATTGAGAATGATCTCGCGTCACAAAGCATATGCACTGCTAGGTCATTATCGTTTATATGCCACCTGTAAAGAACATTTGCAAACCGTCGGTAGTAGCTACAGGGAAAGACGGCCCTATGCCCCGTACAGGCAGAGCAGACATGATCAAATGTATAATTCATATTCCTGTCACTGCAGCTGCCTCTTACCCAGAATGACTCAAGGGCAAGTTAGACTGTGAGTACATACCAAATTGCTTAATAGCAAGTAAGAGCAGATACCAAAATAACAAGGAAG
>NC_092091.1:72102773-72111434 GCF_045679555.1 Salvelinus alpinus
ATCTATTGGACTTTTCCCTGGACCATGTGACCTGACCAGGTAAAACTACTGACCCCTCGTTACAAGCTATAAATCTAGTCAGGTAAAACTCCTGGTCCTATGAAAAACACTGAAACAAGAGACTTTGAAACTGGCACGGTGCAAAACATGACATCATCTTTTGAATCTTGAAAACAAAAGAGGGGGGTTGTGGTAAGAGTCAAACAGGCTTTATTTAGAGCAGCTTGGCACCCATAGTCATAGTCTCAAACACACACCGCAGGGTGGAGTTCACTCGCGCCGTTCTGCCGCTTCGCCATAATTTAGGATAATTCATTCAAATAACTGTCTATGCTTTGGGCCGCCGTCGTCACGGTACTCTCAAATTACAGAGGAAAAACTCTCACCTCACCCCTACTTGCTGATTCCAAGTCAAGGTCGAAATGCAAAGTGCCCGGACAGTGTTTTTTTACACCCGCATGTGTGTAGAGGTGTGGGCCACAACACACTGTCAGGTAGATTTCTACCCAGAGACAAGGAAAGGTCATTGATTGGCCAAAGACCCCTAATCCAAGACTAGAGCAGTTCCAGGCTGACTACATTGCAGATGCACGCCAGATCTCACAACGCCTGGATGGGTGTTTAACATATCAGCTAATCACATCATATGATAAAGCAATCTGATGCCCGACTGCACAGTCGAGGAGGTGGCAGGCAACCATTGGCTGATGCAATGCCACATCTGTAATGTAGTAGGCCTGGAACACCAAGGTGACCAGTAGTCATCTTTACATACTTCTTCTTCACTGAACCAAAATTGGTTCCATATAGAACCCTTGGGTTCCATATAGGGTTCTTTAAGGAACCAATTCCGTTTCTATACTGAGCAAAAATAACATGCAAAAATGTCAAAGATTTTACTGGGTTACAGTTCATATAAGCAAATCAGTCAATTGAAATAAATGCATTAGGCCCTAATCTATGGATTTCACATGACTGGGCAGGGGTGCAGCCATTGGTAGGCTTGGGAGGGCATAGGCCCACCCACTGGGGAGCCAGGCTCAGCCAATCAGAATGAGTTTTTCTCCACAAAAGGGCTTTATTACAGACAGAAATATTCCTCAGGAAAAAAATACAAATAAAAGACGACCCATGGACGCCCAGACTAAAATGAATGTATTCAATTTATTCTTAGAAGCAGGTCTCTCTCTCTATAATGAAAAACGTAGGGGAATGAATAAAATGCTGGTGACCCAATTTTTCTGTTGATTTCCCCAAATTAATATGCCGCTGTTCGGGCGTGAATTCAAATGAGAATATTCTGTTAAATTGGGAGAGAGTTGCTGATCCGATTGAGAGAGAGAGAGAGCGAGAGAGAGAGAGACAGATAGATTTTTTCCCCTCAGTCTGCCACCTGCGATTCATTATCCCCACTTTCATTGTTTTCTCCTGTTTATGACGGCAGGCCAAAACTTTAATAAATCACACCTGCTTGGCTCTAATTTTAGAATGCCGTGGACCGGCTCGGCGGTAGCATTCACCAAATCATTTCGCCTCACCTAATTGGTGAATACCCCGCTCTTGGAATTAATTATTTGCAATGGTGCGTATGATGGGATTTAGTATTGTTCTCCACACAGTTTCAATTGATAGGACTTTGCTCAGCGTGAAAACATTGGGCCCTGACTCCTTCCATGGACTCATCTCCCCAAGGCTCAGCCACTGTAGCCTACGTTCAATTGTGTGTGATTTGAAGTCACTGTGGAAAAGAGCATATCCTAAATAATTACAATTTAATTCTCTGTGGATTTGAGGGAAGCCTCAGAGCCCAAATACTGATTAACAAACATATATAAATTTTTAGCTGGTAAACAGACATCAGTGTAACCTTATTATCCCTCTTTCAAAGAAATAGCCCGTCCAATTATTCAATCTCTTCTGCCTTCAATCCTGTCATTTAAAGGTTTTCTGATGTCGGTTGCGTCTTATATTCAAAGTGTTTGTATTTTGGCAATTACCCAGAAGCCTCTCTAGTCTAGGCCTGGGTTGGCTCTTCAAGTCCATTCATGACCACATTCAAGTTCCACTGTACTACGAATAATTAGACAGTCAATAGACTCCCTTCACTTTAATCGTTTGTATAGGCGGACGCACGTCAGAAAGCTGAATTTAATTAGTTGGGTAATAAGCGGAAGAGTGCAGGGTTGGATCGGTCTTATCGGTCTTTCAGCTTTGCTGCTGCGCATAGCAATGCAGCTGGTGGGGGATAAATACGACATCCCTCCACAGGACTCTCTGAAGACCCCGGTGTCTGAATTTAACCCTCTGAAGTGTGTGAATTTAGCAGGCGACTGAATGAGAAGAAAATAAAGAAAAAGCGCAACTCTTTCGGTGGCCCTCATAACGCTTTACTGGAGGGGTTAACAAGCAATGTTGTTCATCAATGTGGTGTTGCTTAGGCATTCTGGACATCATTTTCAACTCTCCGCTCCCCTTTCCGACACGCGTGACATTATTCCATTGGCAGGTGCAGCAATAGTGTTTCCCGCTTCGATTACGTCCGCTTTCCGAAACGAGCGCCAGGTGGGTTTTAGTGAGTCTCAAGACAAAATGGACAAAACCAAAATGATTCAGTGTGTGAAATGATGGATCCCTCAGTATCACAACAACAGTAATGTACGTGCTGCTACACCTGCGTTGCTGTTTGGGGTTTTAGGCTGGTTTCTGTACAGCACTTTGTGACATCGGCAGACGTAAAAAGGGCTTTATAAATACATTTGATTAATTGATTGATATAGAGGATGGATGAGCCGGATTGGCATCGGTGTCATGCCTGATGTCCACCAGATGATATGTGTTTTGTTTTACAGGATGTATAGCCGGCATTTCTCCGTACTTGACGTTGGCTTTTCAACTCGCTAAAAGCGTCTGTGTGTGCACTTCTGTTTGTACCACCTCACGGTAAAGCAACGCATGAGTTGATAGTGTTGAACGCATGCGGTTCACAGAACGTAGCGCTGCTGACTGCTCCACTGACATGACTTCCCCCGGAACGCAAAGAGTTTGATGCATCTGGTGGACATGAGGCATAACAGTGTGCCTCCGGGCACCATTTGTCTTTTCCCCAGCAGAGTATCTTATCCGGGCGATGGATCTGCCTTACCCCCCCGGGCCTGCCAAGCAGCAAATAAATCTGGCCCTGGAGAAGAAGACGCAACACTGAGGTTCAACCTGGAGAACACTTGTTTAGGGAGCAGAAATAGTGAGTATAGTCATCACCATTCTCTGCAGCTCTACCGGAGTACTTCACAGGTTGACTGTTTTACTCTGCCTGACCAGGACTCGGGTTGCAGGAGGGAAAATACAGCTACTCTTGTTCCTACCACTGACTAGCAGTGCTTTTGGGATTCTCACTGTGTGTGTGCGTCCATGCGTCCGTGCCTGCGCGTGTCCGACAGCGTGTGCCTTTCACCAAGCAAACAGAACACACAGAGGACTCCAGAACTCAGACCTGTAGCCAAGCTCCTCATCAGCCGGTCTTCAGCCACAACACTTCAGGAGCTTCTAATAGCTACATACGGTTTGAGACAACTTATAGTATAAGACAATATGCGGTATCAGACAGCTTTGTACTTGACAAAAGCCAACTAAATATTTAAACTTTTACTGTAACTAAGAGCCTCTAACATCAACCCTACCGGAACACAATGGACATACGACACCATGACATATAGCAGTATATTTGGACCTGATCCATGTCTATTAATGGATCACAGAAACTATTTTAACTAAATAATGTTCTGTTGTCACGTAAACTCTGGATAGGTCCAGTGAAATGTGTTGTTTTACAGGGTCGGCCATAGTAGTACGGCGATTAGGGTTAAGTGCCTCGCTCAAGGGAACATTGATGGATATTTCACCTTGTCAGCTCGGGTATTCAGACCAGCGAACTTTTGGTTACTGGCCCAACGCTCTACCTGCTAGGCTGCAACACTCTGCTGTCCCCAACGTTTTAGTCACATCACATTCTGTACAAGTCGTCACATTCTAGAGACGTCCTTCAACAATGCTAAATCGTTATCATCACTGGAGGAAAGACAGACAATCCAAACCTGTTTGTACGAATGTGGAGACAAACGAGAGACAGAACATCCTCATGCAATGTAAACACACACACACACACACACACACACACACACACACACACACACACACACAGAGAAAGACACACAGAGAAAGACACACAGAGACATACAGACACACACACACAGAACCCCCCACACACACACGAGACACGCACACTCTCATGCAGTGCACACACAGTGAGACCTCTGCTCTCTTCTGTAGTCCACCTTGTTTGCACCCTGCGTATCCCAACATCCTTTGAGACGAAAACATGTGACGCAGAGCGCCCACCTCTGATACTCCTTCTATCACCTCCATTATCCCCTTCACTCCTGCTGCTACTCAATCGCCGTGCTGTCACACACACACACACATTTTAAATACTTTATTTGAATCCACCAATCAAATTTACCAAGAAAAATAAAACATTTCAAAGGTCCCTGTATCCATGGCACTCAAGGGTACAGAAAGCACCTCCTTCTCCAAACAGCTAGGCTGCTCACGACAACTGATACAGAGCAGTACCTAGCCACACACACGCGCACGCACACACACACACACACAGTACATAGAGACATGCAAGAACACAAACGCACCGCACGCTGCATGCATACACAATTGCTGTCAACATATGCACAAAGACATGCAAACATAAAACATGGACATGAACAAACGCAGGCATGCGCACACACACACACAATTGTACTCACACAGACATACAGTGTGTATATAGGTGTGTGTGAGTCTGTCTGGGGCCTTCAGAGGCATGCCTCTCCACTAATAGATTATTGATCAGAGGGCCAGTCCATCTCTCAGGCCTCCAGGCAGGGCCAGACAGCCTGTACTGTGTAAATAAAAAAACATATCTCTCTCTCCCTCTCCCTCCCCCCATCGGTCCTTCTAAACGAAGGGCTTTGGTGTGATTTCAGTTTCCTCAGCCCTGGCTTTGCTCTGTCTGTCTGTCTGTGTTCCCTGGCAGTTATTACACCGTATTAACACACTTATAACATAGTAATAAGACATTAATAACACATATTACCCGCTTCTGTCACTCACCCTGACCCCCTGGGATTGAGAAGGACTTAGAGGGGCCGGGGTCAGCCAGTCCAATCTGTCCAAGGGAGAATAGAACTTAAATGAGGTCACGGCAGAGTGGTGTGTGAGTGTGTGTGTTTCACGGCAGAGTGGACTGTGCTGAGGGTTAACGACACAGGGTACCAGTGACAGCTGTGCTTTACAACTGTCACCGACTGGGTTTGAACTCGGGTCTCCTACGTGCCACAAGACTGTGTTGGCCTGCTAAGCTTCAGACACCAAAATGCCACAAATATCATTTCATTTTAAATTTGCTCAAAGGTTTTATTTTACCCCAGAGCGAAGGTTCAAAATGAAGCTTGTGGATTGTGATTTATGTAATAAATACCCAATCTGAGCTGGGCAATTATACAGTGCATTCGGAAAGTGTTCCGATCCCTTTTGACTTATTCCACATTTTGTTACGTTACAGCCTTATTCAAAAATTAATGAAATACCTTTGTTTCCTCATCAATCTACACTCAATACCCCATAATGACAAAGCAAAAACAGCTTTTTAGACATTTAAATGTGGAAAAAGTTAAGGGGTCTGAATACTTTCCAAATGCACTGTATGTTCGACTAGTTTGGATTCATATCCATTATTAGCCGTTTAAAAGGCAAGGGGAAAAAAGAAGGGTTTAGTCTTGGGATTCTTCATGACAAGCCACATCATACATGTAGCTCTGTCTCCATCATATACATATAATCAATGACCATTGACTATTTCTATGGTCTCCATGGCCTAACAGGATCTCTGCTCTCATTAAAAAGGCATGACTTAACTATAGGGTCAACCAAGGCATTTCCAATTCATCCCTCTCTCTTCCTATCTCTGGGACTTGGTCAATGTATCCTGTATCAAACATGTCTGACTAACATGCACAGAACTAGTCTGTCGGTCACAGCTATAGATTACTTAACCGTTCACTCTGATTAAACAGCCACTATATCCCTCTGGAGCCCGACTTGTCATTCCACTGGCCAGCGATCAATCAGGTCTTGTTTTTTCTTTGCATGCTGTTATTGTGTTATTTTGCCCGTCCCCCACCATTTTGTTACTTCTTTTCATTTTGTCTCTGGTTCCATTGAATTATGTATCGTCAATTCCCTAAACGAAGCTGGAGCTAGTTCAAACTGAATTTTCGCATCCACTGAGTTTGTAAAGGAGATGAGGGAGTGTCGTGTTTCTTGTCACTCTCCAGACTCCAGAGTGAGGCTTTCATTTGCATCTTTTTGCCTTGTCCATTGATTTTTGGGGTGATAATTGTTTTTGCACATTTACTTGCTCGAGACGTCTCCTTTGCTGACGTTTAATGACAGAGATCTTTCATATAACGCGAAACAGGAAAGTGGTCTAATGTGCGCTCTCTCCCTCTCTCTTGCCCTTTCCCTCTGTCCGTGTCCTTTTCCCTTTTCTGTGTGAATTCAGAGCTGTACTGTGTGGTGTGAGGAGAACATCATCATTGATGCAGTGCAATGTTGATGCAATAATGATGCAGTGAAATCTGCTGATCACATTTTTATATGATTCAACATGAAAGATCATGAGTTGGTAATCAAATGAATTTCAGTACACGCGTTATAGGTATATCTGGATACTCTGTATACTATTTTAGTGGGGTCGGTTCCGAAGTTGCAGGGCCTGCAAACACTAAACTGATGTGAATTCTACTTCACTAAGACTGTGACAGATCCTAACAATGTAGACAGAAAGATAAAGAGAGAGAGAGAGAGCACTGAATCACTGAACACTGAACTCAACTCTAAAAGTAGCACACCTCCCTCTACCTCCCTCTACCTCCCTGTATCCTCCCTCTACCTCCCGTCTCCTCCCTCTATCTCCTTGTATCCTCCCTCTACCCTCCCTGTATCCTCCCTCTACCCTCCTCTACCTCCATCTACGTCCCCAGGCCGTCCCCAGGCCGTGTGACACACATGGAAATGTCATTAGGTACTGATGGGGACTAAGATAAAACCAGGCCAGACACCAGTGTAATGTCAATTTGCTGCCATTAATGAATTAAATGTCTCTTAATTTCAGTGAGTTGAACAACCGTAACCTAAGATGCTCAGTGAATACTAAAACCTGGTGGGATGTCGGGTGTGTGTGTATGTATATAAGTGAAGGCCCGCCAAGGCCTCTGTAGAGTGTAAGAACGATTAAAGACATGAAAAAGGCTTTGTTTATTCGGCTAATGAACTGCCTGGTGTAGTTGTGGCGTGGCCCTCGTAACCATGCCGACAGCTGCCCTGACTTCTGGCTTAGTCATGCCGTGATTTGATTGGCTGCACTTCGTTTGTCCACGGTTGACTAAGTAAGTCTGCTACCAGCAGATTTCTGTGGAAGTGGAACAGTGTGAATACAACACTATTGCAAGCTGTGCAAGCCATTCTGAATTCACAAAAAATATGAAGTCTGAGTCAGTGGAAACTCATAAAGGATTGCTAAATGGGCCAACACATTTTACAGTACATCCCACTCTCGGATACCATCGTTGACATGATGATTAGCCATATCTACAGCTGTCTAAAGAAGTAGCTTAACAGCCCATTGCTCTTAATAAAGTCTCTTTCCTCACAGATCCTATCATAATAATGTGCTCCTAGGCCCAAGATAAGGTACGAGACGCACAAATCAACTCAACTCAAATCTGCCATCCAAATCAGAATCCAAAGAAATGGATTCTGCATTGACTTTTCAATGATCTATCCAAAAGAGGCATTTCTACCTTCTCTACATCTATATATTTGGCAGGGGCGACGTCTGAAAGGGCTCGCGGCATTTCGGGAAGAAGAAGATCTGGGCGCAGGATTTGATCTCTGGCGATGATGTGAATTAATATTCCCTTTCATTCCCTTCTCCTGAAGGCCAAGTCGCCTCATTCGACGTTCCATCACTCTGGAAATCTTGTTAAATGTTAAACGGGGCCTATTTCTACATGGGTCGCGATCTGGTGCCACGTACCCCTTGGCCTGGTCTCAATAAAACATTTAGAGTCTCACGCTTCTTCCGGAAAAAAAAAGTTCTCTCAGATAATTTTGTTTAACTTTTATAGGTTACTTCTGAAGTTGGAAGATGCCTTTTTTCCTGGTATCTTTTTAATATTGTGGAGTTGCGGGGAGTCGTGGATATTACGGCGAAGCCCAAAGGTCGTGTGTGCTCGCACATAACGATTTCGAGTTTCTTGACCACCCAGCGTCGATTGCATCGCTGAATAATTTGTATTAAAGTCTTGAAGTGTAACTATATGGTAGAATAGTATTTAACTATTACCTCTGTTCTTTACAGTATGTTGTATACCGCAGAGGGCTGAATCAATGTCAGCCATGTGGCCAACGAAGGATGCCACTCTAATATCAAAACACTGACAACGAATGACTCTTATAAATTACCCGGCAAGTGTTTGGACCCTCGGAAAACCAAGCAATAAATATAGCCAAACTGACAAATGGCTAACGAGAAGGTGTTTCCACAAAGCT
>NC_092091.1:72111534-72114034 GCF_045679555.1 Salvelinus alpinus
AAACATCAGCGGTATGCGGTGTAAGACCGTGATAAGTGGTTGTCTCACCAAGCTACCTTAAGATGAACGTCACTCTGGATAAATGTTGGCCAAATGACCATAATAACTGTAAATGTAATATAAGAGGGGAAATGGCTGCTGGACGTCAAAGAATACACTCCAGAGCAGAGTTTACACTCACAACACTTCACGGGATGGCTTGTTAGGGCACTTTGGAACACTTTGGAGAAGACAAGGACATTGCCACTTAGCCACAGCCGGTGATAAGAAGTAGTTCAATCCACATTGACAGCAGCAGCCCACACCGAGGAGATATTGAGTCTGGACTGTCGTCTGAAACTTTTGCTCCTCGGAAGATTAATGACAACAGGGCGTTATAAACGAGCTGCTCGAGATCATTCATTGATACAGATTTTCCTGTGATTAGAGAAGGATGAAGGATGATCCTCTGTGGTGATATTGAACACGCAGGAAATGTCACTTGTTAAATCAGAGATAGGGTTCCAGGCCGACGACATTGCAGACGTGACGTTGCATCAACCAAAGGTTGAGTGCCACGTCAACGACTGTCAGGCATCACATTGCTATAGGATATAATGTGGTTAGTGAATATGTTGAACATCCAGGCGTCGTGAGATAAGCAGATGACTGCTTTGTAGTCAGTCTGGAACGAGGGCAGTTTGGGGGTTTGGGGAGAACCACGCAGAGGGAAGCGGCAGTTCCTGTTTGGTGCCATTTTGACCTGTCAAATACAAAGTAGAGGGAACGGGGGAAGAGACAACAAAGTCGGGAGTCATTTTGGCCTGTCAAAATATAAAGTCTGAAGTAAAAAGTTTGGAACTCGTCGAGTTAGTTGGTCACGGGTAAGTCACGGCACGGCCCCTTTAACTTTGAACGAGGGCTGAAAAATGCTGAATTAATTTGGACTTTCAAAAGTAAACACTGAAGAAGGTGATGCAACTCTGCGAAACAACGAGGTCATCGCTGGTCTCGTTTTGAAGTGCTGAAATCAGTCAGAGAGCGGAGTCTCCTGGAAGAAGACCCTTCGACTCTTTGAAGGTGCTTTTTGAAAAACGAAAGAGCCGTGGAGTGAAGAAGTCAGAGAACTGCAGCGCGCAGCAACTTTTACCCCAGGTTAGAAAAACTACACATGATTTATGGACAAACATACACAAATTCTGTATCTAGATTTGATTACACTCATTAATAAAGAGTGCGGGAGAAAAAAAAGAAAAAGTGTGTTTTCATCCGGCACATTAATCAGGAGAATCTTTTCGGTCAGGGAGACGGAGGAGGCAAAGAAGAAACCATGCTAAAGGTTGATTTAATCACGCACTCTTCATAGCTATCTGTAAACACGGAGGCCTGCGGTGTCATCTGTACACACACATCAATAACCGGCATGACATTGATGGGAACAAAGCAAAATAAGTATTTCCTTCATAAAAAGGGACAGATTCTATTCTAACATATGTCCCAATATACCTATAGCAAATATGTTGTCATTGAGAATGATCTCGCGTCACAAAGCATATGCACTGCTAGGTCATTATCGTTTATATGCCACCTGTAAAGAACATTTGCAAACCGTCGGTAGTAGCTACAGGGAAAGACGGCCCTATGCCCCGTACAGGCAGAACAGACATGATCAAATGTATAATTCATATTCCTGTCACTGCAGCTGCCTCTTACCCAGAATGACTCAAGGGCAAGTTAGACTGTGAGTACATACCAAATTGCTTAATAGCAAGTAAGAGCAGATACCAAAATAACAAGGAAGTAGAGCTTTCAACACCTGTTCCTATTGGACGCTAAGAATGGGTGACAGAGCGGGGATCCAATCAGAGTGCCTCATTCTATCTCTTTACCCCAAACTCTTGTGTGGTAATCACAGAACATCTCCCACTCTAACCCTTGCCTTAATCCATTCCACATGATACAGCAGCTGGACCAAAAAAATTCGTGGAACGATTCCTCCGAGATAAAAGAGAAAATAATTACTGAGCAGGAGAAGATAACGGGGCATAAATTATGCCCGAAGTTTAGAAGCTCATTACAAAGTCATAGGGGAGTTTGCCAGCTTAAGGTTTGAAGTCCATTTCTTCTAAGAAAGAGACAAGGAGAGGAAAGCGTATAAAAGGAGTGTTTTGGATAGAGTGTTCGGCTGGACGGTGAAAGTCACTTCTAAAATTGGCAGCGTGGCGGGTGAGAGTGATCCCTGTGACGTTGTTGTCACACACTCACAGTCACATATGCCTTTATGCGCCGTCTTTCCCAAAAATGCATTTTGGCCCTCATCGCCAGTTTTAGTCGCCTGTCTCCTGCCACGGTCATAATGAAATCTTCTCGCAAAGTGAGAAAGCCATTTATTACCCAGAATGCACTTATACAAATGAAAAGTCAATGACACACCCCAACAAAAAAAGACAACAGGCGTTCCCGTTCGCCCTCGCTGTCCTCCGAGCAGCTGGGCACCACGTCCAGAAAATACTCTCATCAT
>NC_092091.1:72116534-72221534 GCF_045679555.1 Salvelinus alpinus
AGAATGAGAGAGAGAAAGAGAATGAGAGAAAGAAAGAGAGCTCAGCAAATAACTTTCCACAGTAGACCCCATCGCCAGAGCAAATGGCTACAGCAACAATGGATAATCTGCACAGTAAATGTACCGGCACTGTTCGGGGTCAAGGACTAGTCTGTCACTCAAGTTGCTGCTTAATAAACCTCTCTCTCTCTCCAACCACCTTGCCTGATGTAAGTGCAGAGGATACAACCTGACTGAGTTCCATTGAAGTCCATTGTGTTTGAAGAGACACATATTCTAACAGTTCTCTGAACTAACGTTGCCCTGCAACAATCCTCTATAAATAAGTTCATCCCTCCCCATTCCATCTGAGTACAACGTGCGGTGATTGTGACTCACTCATTCCTAGAGCATTTAGGCTTTGAACAGAGAGTGAATAATGCACACAACAGCGGAACGCTGAGAACACTGAGTAGAAAGCTTAAAGTCAAAAAGTCTGTTGAAATGAGGATGGAAATGGAATATGTTTTTCATGACCTTCAACGATGAGTAAGAATACATCTTGAGACTTATAATGGAGCATTAGTGATTAACACTAATTTCCTCAGGATGCCGCCATTCCATTAACATGAATCACTCCCATGGCCATTGCTGCAAGCAATTTTAGAGAATCCCTATACAAAGGTACAACACCAAGGAAAACCCCGGCAGTCACTAAACACACCCACGTGTTTACACCAATGAGTCATCTGAACTCTATTGAATGGTCCTGATATGATCAGTAATTCAATTGCTGCAGCACACAGTCTGTCAATACACTCCACCTTGACCATCAAATGATTTTCAGAATCTTCCCTTTCGTTCAAATGCAAATGTCTCAGCCACTCCGTGAAGTCACAGGCTTATATTAAGCCAACTAATTTGGGTCCTAAAAAGTCGCAAAGTCAGCGGTGAGGACCCTCTGAAAAGTCACAGGTTTATGTTAAGCCAACTAAATTGGGTAGTGCTATCTGGGATCCTTGAGACGTCCATGCCCTAAACCCTAGCCTTAACCCCTACCCTAACACCAACCCATAACTATAACCCTTACCTAATCTTAACCTTTACTTTAACCCTGACCTTAACCCTTACCTTAACCATTTCAAATGTCAACATCAATGGGCTACCGTCAGAGTTGGGACGTCCCAAGAATCCCTGATAGCATAGACCATTCTAAAAGTTGCGAAGTCAGTGGCGAGGATTCTCTGAAAAGTCACAGACTTATATTAAGCCAGCTAAATATTGCCCTAAAAGTTGAGAGGTCAGCGGTTGAGGACCCGGGGTTGTGGCCTGAGACTGGCTTAGTGAGCTTGACTGCAGGTCAGAGTTCATTTGAGTCTCTGTGCAATCTGTTTGAATGGTGAAGAGCACAAACACCGTTAGAAACACACACACACACACACACACACACACACACACACACACACACACACACACACACACACACACACACACACACACACACACACACACACACACACACACACACACACACACACACACACACACACACACACACACACAGGGGCTCAGTTGAAGGGATTTAGATGTCTGAAGTGCTGGCTCTTTAGAAGTGTGCCAGGTGCCGATACCTCTCTCCCAGGGCGCTCTCCTTTGTTCCAGTTAGTTCCTCCTTCCTACACCCCACATACAGTACGTACATCAAATCTGACCCTTTGTGATGAAGTCGCCTCCCAAGGTCAAGAGGAAACGTAGAAAGAGCTTTTGTAGAAGTGCTATCTATTGGACTTTTCCCTGGACCATGTGACCTGACCAGGTAAAACTACTGACCCCTCGTTACAAGCTATAAATCTAGTCAGGTAAAACTCCTGGTCCTATGAAAAACACTGAAACAAGAGACTTTGAAACTGGCACGGTGCAAAACATGACATCATCTTTTGAATCTTGAAAACAAAAGAGGGGGGTTGTGGTAAGAGTCAAACAGGCTTTATTTAGAGCAGCTTGGCACCCATAGTCATAGTCTCAAACACACACCGCAGGGTGGAGTTCACTCGCGCCGTTCTGCCGCTTCGCCATAATTTAGGATAATTCATTCAAATAACTGTCTATGCTTTGGGCCGCCGTCGTCACGGTACTCTCAAATTACAGAGGAAAAACTCTCACCTCACCCCTACTTGCTGATTCCAAGTCAAGGTCGAAATGCAAAGTGCCCGGACAGTGTTTTTTTACACCCGCATGTGTGTAGAGGTGTGGGCCACAACACACTGTCAGGTAGATTTCTACCCAGAGACAAGGAAAGGTCATTGATTGGCCAAAGACCCCTAATCCAAGACTAGAGCAGTTCCAGGCTGACTACATTGCAGATGCACGCCAGATCTCACAACGCCTGGATGGGTGTTTAACATATCAGCTAATCACATCATATGATAAAGCAATCTGATGCCCGACTGCACAGTCGAGGAGGTGGCAGGCAACCATTGGCTGATGCAATGCCACATCTGTAATGTAGTAGGCCTGGAACACCAAGGTGACCAGTAGTCATCTTTACATACTTCTTCTTCACTGAACCAAAATTGGTTCCATATAGAACCCTTGGGTTCCATATAGGGTTCTTTAAGGAACCAATTCCGTTTCTATACTGAGCAAAAATAACATGCAAAAATGTCAAAGATTTTACTGGGTTACAGTTCATATAAGCAAATCAGTCAATTGAAATAAATGCATTAGGCCCTAATCTATGGATTTCACATGACTGGGCAGGGGTGCAGCCATTGGTAGGCTTGGGAGGGCATAGGCCCACCCACTGGGGAGCCAGGCTCAGCCAATCAGAATGAGTTTTTCTCCACAAAAGGGCTTTATTACAGACAGAAATATTCCTCAGGAAAAAAATACAAATAAAAGACGACCCATGGACGCCCAGACTAAAATGAATGTATTCAATTCATTCTTAGAAGCAGGTCTCTCTCTCTATAATGAAAAACGTAGGGGAATGAATAAAATGCTGGTGACCCAATTTTTCTGTTGATTTCCCCAAATTAATATGCCGCTGTTCGGGCGTATATTCAAATGAGAATATTCTGTTAAATTGGGAGAGAGTTGCTGATCCGATTGAGAGAGAGAGAGAGAGAGAGAGAGAGAGAGATAGATTTTTCCCCCCAGTCTGCCACCTGCGATTCATTATCCCCACGTTCATTGTTTTCTCCTGTTTATGACGGCAGGCCAAAACTTTAATAAATCACACCTGCTTGGCTCTAATTTTAGAATGCCGTGGACCGGCTCGGCGGTAGCATTCACCAAATCATTTCGCCTCACCTAATTGGTGAATACCCCGCTCTTGGAATTAATTATTTGCAATGGTGCGTATGATGGGATTTAGTATTGTTCTCCACACAGTTTCAATTGATAGGACTTTGCTCAGCGTGAAAACATTGGGCCCTGACTCCTTCCATGGACTCATCTCCCCAAGGCTCAGCCACTGTAGCCTACGTTCAATTGTGTGTGATTTGAAGTCACTGTGGAAAAGTATCCTAAATAATTACAATTTAATTCTCTGTGGATTTGAGGGAAGCCTCAGAGCCCAACTACTGATTAACAAACATATATTAATTTTTAGCTGGTAAACAGACATCAGTGTAACCTTATTATCCCTCTTTCAAAGAAATAGCCCGTCCAATTATTCAATCTCTTCTGCCTTCAATCCTGTCATTTAAAGGTTTTCTGATGTCGGTTGCGTCTTATATTCAAAGTGTTTGTATTTTGGCAATTACCCAGAGCCTCTCTAGTCTAGGCCTGGGTTGGCTCTTCAAGTCCATTCATGACCACATTCAAGTTCCACTGTACTACGAATAATTAGACAGTCAATAGACTCCCTTCACTTTAATCGTTTGTATAGGCGGACGCACGTCAGAAAGCTGAATTTAATTAGTTGGGTAATAAGCGGAAGAGTGCAGGGTTGGATCGGTCTTATCGGTCTTTCAGCTTTGCTGCTGCGCATAGCAATGCAGCTGGTGGGGGATAAATACGACATCCCTCCACAGGACTCTCTGAAGACCCCGGTGTCTGAATTTAACCCTCTGAAGTGTGTGAATTTAGCAGGCGACTGAATGAGAAGAAAATAAAGAAAAAGCGCAACTCTTTCGGTGGCCCTCATAACGCTTTACTGGAGGGGTTAACAAGCAATGTTGTTCATCAATGTGGTGTTGCTTAGGCATTCTGGACATCATTTTCAACTCTCCGCTCCCCTTTCCGACACGCGTGACATTATTCCATTGGCAGGTGCAGCAATAGTGTTTCCCGCTTCGATTACGTCCGCTTTCCGAAACGAGCGCCAGGTGGGTTTTAGTGAGTCTCAAGACAAAATGGACAAAACCAAAATGATTCAGTGTGTGAAATGATGGATCCCTCAGTATCACAACAACAGTAATGTACGTGCTGCTACACCTGCGTTGCTGTTTGGGGTTTTAGGCTGGTTTCTGTACAGCACTTTGTGACATCGGCAGACGTAAAAAGGGCTTTATAAATACATTTGATTAATTGATTGATATAGAGGATGGATGAGCCGGATTGGCATCGGTGTCATGCCTGATGTCCACCAGATGATATGTGTTTTGTTTTACAGGATGTATAGCCGGCATTTCTCCGTACTTGACGTTGGCTTTTCAACTCGCTAAAAGCGTCTGTGTGTGCACTTCTGTTTGTACCACCTCACGGTAAAGCAACGCATGAGTTGATAGTGTTGAACGCATGCGGTTCACAGAACGTAGCGCTGCTGACTGCTCCACTGACATGACTTCCCCCGGAACGCAAAGAGTTTGATGCATCTGGTGGACATGAGGCATAACAGTGTGCCTCCGGGCACCATTTGTCTTTTCCCCAGCAGAGTATCTTATCCGGGCGATGGATCTGCCTTACCCCCCCGGGCCTGCCAAGCAGCAAATAAATCTGGCCCTGGAGAAGAAGACGCAACACTGAGGTTCAACCTGGAGAACACTTGTTTAGGGAGCAGAAATAGTGAGTATAGTCATCACCATTCTCTGCAGCTCTACCGGAGTACTTCACAGGTTGACTGTTTTACTCTGCCTGACCAGGACTCGGGTTGCAGGAGGGAAAATACAGCTACTCTTGTTCCTACCACTGACTAGCAGTGCTTTTGGGATTCTCACTGTGTGTGTGCGTCCATGCGTCCGTGCCTGCGCGTGTCCGACAGCGTGTGCCTTTCACCAAGCAAACAGAACACACAGAGGACTCCAGAACTCAGACCTGTAGCCAAGCTCCTCATCAGCCGGTCTTCAGCCACAACACTTCAGGAGCTTCTAATAGCTACATACGGTTTGAGACAACTTATAGTATAAGACAATATGCGGTATCAGACAGCTTTGTACTTGACAAAAGCCAACTAAATATTTAAACTTTTACTGTAACTAAGAGCCTCTAACATCAACCCTACCGGAACACAATGGACATACGACACCATGACATATAGCAGTATATTTGGACCTGATCCATGTCTATTAATGGATCACAGAAACTATTTTAACTAAATAATGTTCTGTTGTCACGTAAACTCTGGATAGGTCCAGTGAAATGTGTTGTTTTACAGGGTCGGCCATAGTAGTACGGCGATTAGGGTTAAGTGCCTCGCTCAAGGGAACATTGATGGATTTTTCACCTTGTCAGCTCGGGTATTCAGACCAGCGAACTTTTGGTTACTGGCCCAACGCTCTACCTGCTAGGCTGCAACACTCTGCTGTCCCCAACGTTTTAGTCACATCACATTCTGTACAAGTCGTCACATTCTAGAGACGTCCTTCAACAATGCTAAATCGTTATCATCACTGGAGGAAAGACAGACAATCCAAACCTGTTTGTACGAATGTGGAGACAAACGAGAGACAGAACATCCTCATGCAATGTAAACACACACACACACACACACACACAGAGAAAGACACACAGAGAAAGACACACAGAGACATACAGACACACACACACAGAACCCCCCACACACACACGAGACACGCACACTCTCATGCAGTGCACACACAGTGAGACCTCTGCTCTCTTCTGTAGTCCACCTTGTTTGCACCCTGCGTATCCCAACATCCTTTGAGACGAAAACATGTGACGCAGAGCGCCCACCTCTGATACTCCTTCTATCACCTCCATTATCCCCTTCACTCCTGCTGCTACTCAATCGCCGTGCTGTCACACACACACACACATTTTAAATACTTTATTTGAATCCACCAATCAAATTTACCAAGAAAAATAAAACATTTCAAAGGTCCCTGTATCCATGGCACTCAAGGGTACAGAAAGCACCTCCTTCTCCAAACAGCTAGGCTGCTCACGACAACTGATACAGAGCAGTACCTAGCCACACACACGCGCACGCACACACACACACACACAGTACATAGAGACATGCAAGAACACAAACGCACCGCACGCTGCATGCATACACAATTGCTGTCAACATATGCACAAAGACATGCAAACATAAAACATGGACATGAACAAACGCAGGCATGCGCACACACACACACAATTGTACTCACACAGACATACAGTGTGTATATAGGTGTGTGTGAGTCTGTCTGGGGCCTTCAGAGGCATGCCTCTCCACTAATAGATTATTGATCAGAGGGCCAGTCCATCTCTCAGGCCTCCAGGCAGGGCCAGACAGCCTGTACTGTGTAAATAAAAAAACATATCTCTCTCTCCCTCTCCCTCCCCCCATCGGTCCTTCTAAACGAAGGGCTTTGGTGTGATTTCAGTTTCCTCAGCCCTGGCTTTGCTCTGTCTGTCTGTCTGTGTTCCCTGGCAGTTATTACACCGTATTAACACACTTATAACATAGTAATAAGACATTAATAACACATATTACCCGCTTCTGTCACTCACCCTGACCCCCTGGGATTGAGAAGGACTTAGAGGGGCCGGGGTCAGCCAGTCCAATCTGTCCAAGGGAGAATAGAACTTAAATGAGGTCACGGCAGAGTGGTGTGTGAGTGTGTGTGTTTCACGGCAGAGTGGACTGTGCTGAGGGTTAACGACACAGGGTACCAGTGACAGCTGTGCTTTACAACTGTCACCGACTGGGTTTGAACTCGGGTCTCCTACGTGCCACAAGACTGTGTTGGCCTGCTAAGCTTCAGACTAGGCAGGTCTCAGGTAATGTCACTCATCACACCAACATTGGTCACTGAACACAAGACAGGAGTATGGTGATGACACCAAAATGCCACAAATATCATTTCATTTTAAATTTGCTCAAAGGTTTTATTTTACCCCAGAGCGAAGGTTCAAAATGAAGCTTGTGGATTGTGATTTATGTAATAAATACCCAATCTGAGCTGGGCAATTATACAGTGCATTCGGAAAGTATTCCGATCCCTTTTGACTTATTCCACATTTTGTTACGTTACAGCCTTATTCAAAAATTAATGAAATACCTTTGTTTCCTCATCAATCTACACTCAATACCCCATAATGACAAAGCAAAAACAGCTTTTTAGACATTTAAATGTGGAAAAAGTTAAGGGGTCTGAATACTTTCCAAATGCACTGTATGTTCGACTAGTTTGGATTCATATCCATTATTAGCCGTTTAAAAGGCAAGGGGAAAAAAGAAGGGTTTAGTCTTGGGATTCTTCATGACAAGCCACATCATACATGTAGCTCTGTCTCCATCATATACATATAATCAATGACCATTGACTATTTCTATGGTCTCCATGGCCTAACAGGATCTCTGCTCTCATTAAAAAGGCATGACTTAACTATAGGGTCAACCAAGGCATTTCCAATTCATCCCTCTCTCTTCCTATCTCTGGGACTTGGTCAATGTATCCTGTATCAAACATGTCTGACTAACATGCACAGAACTAGTCTGTCGGTCACAGCTATAGATTACTTAACCGTTCACTCTGATTAAACAGCCACTATATCCCTCTGGAGCCCGACTTGTCATTCCACTGGCCAGCGATCAATCAGGTCTTGTTTTTTCTTTGCATGCTGTTGATTACACAAGTGTTATTTTGCCCGTCCCCCACCATTTTGTTACTTCTTTTCATTTTGTCTCTGGTTCCATTGAATTATGTATCGTCAATTCCCTAAACGAAGCTGGAGCTAGTTCAAACTGAATTTTCGCATCCACTGAGTTTGTAAAGGAGATGAGGGAGTGTCGTGTTTCTTGTCACTCTCCAGACTCCAGAGTGAGGCTTTCATTTGCATCTTTTTGCCTTGTCCATTGATTTTTGGGGTGATAATTGTTTTTGCACATTTACTTCCTCGAGACGTCTCCTTTGCTGACGTTTAATGACAGAGATCTTTCATATAACGCGAAACAGGAAAGTGGTCTAATGTGCGCTCTCTCCCTCTCTCTTGCCCTTTCCCTCTGTCCGTGTCCTTTTCCCTTTTCTGTGTGAATTCAGAGCTGTACTGTGTGGTGTGAGGAGAACATCATCATTGATGCAGTGCAATGTTGATGCAATAATGATGCAGTGAAATCTGCTGATCACATTTTTATATGATTCAACATGAAAGATCATGAGTTGGTAATCAAATGAATTTCAGTACACGCGTTATAGGTATATCTGGATACTCTGTATACTATTTTAGTGGGGTCGGTTCCGAAGTTGCAGGGCCTGCAAACACTAAACTGATGTGAATTCTACTTCACTAAGACTGTGACAGATCCTAACAATGTAGACAGAAAGATAAAGAGAGAGAGAGAGAGCACTGAATCACTGAACACTGAACTCAACTCTAAAAGTAGCACACCTCCCTCTACCTCCCTCTACCTCCCTGTATCCTCCCTCTACCTCCCGTCTCCTCCCTCTATCTCCTTGTATCCTCCCTCTACCCTCCCTGTATCCTCCCTCTACCCTCCTCTACCTCCATCTACGTCCCCAGGCCGTCCCCAGGCCGTGACACACATGGAAATGTCATTAGGTACTGATGGGGACTAAGATAAAACCAGGCCAGACACCAGTGTAATGTCAATTTGCTGCCATTAATGAATTAAATGTCTCTTAATTTCAGTGAGTTGAACAACCGTAACCTAAGATGCTCAGTGAATACTAAAACCTGGTGGGATGTCGGGTGTGTGTGTATGTATATAAGTGAAGGCCCGCCAAGGCCTCTGTAGAGTGTAAGAACGATTAAAGACATGAAAAAGGCTTTGTTTATTCGGCTAATGAACTGCCTGGTGTAGTTGTGGCGTGGCCCTCGTAACCATGCCGACAGCTGCCCTGACTTCTGGCTTAGTCATGCCGTGATTTGATTGGCTGCACTTCGTTTGTCCACGGTTGACTAAGTAAGTCTGCTACCAGCAGATTTCTGTGGAAGTGGAACAGTGTGAATACAACACTATTGCAAGCTGTGCAAGCCATTCTGAATTCACAAAAAATATGAAGTCTGAGTCAGTGGAAACTCATAAAGGATTGCTAAATGGGCCAACACATTTTACAGTACATCCCACTCTCGGATACCATCGTTGACATGATGATTAGCCATATCTACAGCTGTCTAAAGAAGTAGCTTAACAGCCCATTGCTCTTAATAAAGTCTCTTTCCTCACAGATCCTATCATAATAATGTGCTCCTAGGCCCAAGATAAGGTACGAGACGCACAAATCAACTCAACTCAAATCTGCCATCCAAATCAGAATCCAAAGAAATGGATTCTGCATTGACTTTTCAATGATCTATCCAAAAGAGGCATTTCTACCTTCTCTACATCTATATATTTGGCAGGGGCGACGTCTGAAAGGGCTCGCGGCATTTCGGGAAGAAGAAGATCTGGGCGCAGGATTTGATCTCTGGCGATGATGTGAATTAATATTCCCTTTCATTCCCTTCTCCTGAAGGCCAAGTCGCCTCATTCGACGTTCCATCACTCTGGAAATCTTGTTAAATGTTAAACGGGGCCTATTTCTACATGGGTCGCGATCTGGTGCCACGTACCCCTTGGCCTGGTCTCAATAAAACATTTAGAGTCTCACGCTTCTTCCGGAAAAAAAAAGTTCTCTCAGATAATTTTGTTTAACTTTTATAGGTTACTTCTGAAGTTGGAAGATGCCTTTTTTCCTGGTATCTTTTTAATATTGTGGAGTTGCGGGGAGTCGTGGATATTACGGCGAAGCCCAAAGGTCGTGTGTGCTCGCACATAACGATTTCGAGTTTCTTGACCACCCAGCGTCGATTGCATCGCTGAATAATTTGTATTAAAGTCTTGAAGTGTAACTATATGGTAGAATAGTATTTAACTATTACCTCTGTTCTTTACAGTATGTTGTATACCGCAGAGGGCTGAATCAATGTCAGCCATGTGGCCAACGAAGGATGCCACTCTAATATCAAAACACTGACAACGAATGACTCTTATAAATTACCCGGCAAGTGTTTGGACCCTCGGAAAACCAAGCAATAAATATAGCCAAACTGACAAATGGCTAACGAGAAGGTGTTTCCACAAAGCTTTAGTCAGGGTCGTGTTCATTAGGGCACGCAACGTTTTACAATGGAAACTTACAATTTGCGCTATGTTCCATTTCAGTGCCTGTCAGCTGAAAGTATTGTGTCAGGGGTGTGAGAGAGAGAGAGAGAGAGAGAGAGAGAGAGAGAGAGAGAGAGAGAGAGAGAGAGAGAGAGAGAGAGAGAGAGAGAGAGAGAGAGAGAGAGAGAGAGAGAGAGAGAGAGAGAGAGAGAGAGAGAGAGAGAGAGAGAGAGAGAGAGAGAGAGAGAGAGAGAGAGAGAGAGAGATGAGTGATTGATAAAGGGAGGAAAACGACTCCTCAGAGAAAGCTGAAATTTCATTGGCTCCCTGAGGGGACAATTAGAACAGTCCGTGTTGGCGAGCAGGCCTCAGCTCATCCCTCATGGTGCGGAGAGAGAGGATGACAGCACAGCACACTCTTGGAACACGCCACAAGGAACATGCAGTCAGTCTGCTGCAGCACCAGGTATCTTCAAGACATTTAAAAATATATATTTTACCAGGTTTGTTTCATTGAGATAAATCTATTTTTCAAAGGAGATCGGGACCAAGGTCCATCAGGCTGTCTGTCAATAGGACTGTGACATCAATGATGTAGCTACAGCACAAACCTATCTTACAATAATCAGTCATCTCAGAAACCCAGAACAAAAATCAAGCATCATGTGTACCAAACTCACTAAAAGTGGCAGTGATAAAGCCTCTCTTGAAAAAGCCAAACCTTGACCCGGAAAATATAAAAAACTATCGGCCTATATCGAATCTTCCATTCCTCTCAAAAATTTTAGAAAAAGCTGTTGCGCAGCAACTCACTGCCTTTCTGAAGACAAACAATGTATACGAAATGCTTCAGTCTGGTTTTAGACCCCATCATAGCACTGAGACTGCACTTGTGAAGGTGGTAAATGACCTTTTAATGGCGTCAGACCGAGGCTCTGCATCTGTCCTCGTGCTACTAGACCTTAGTGCTGCCTTTGACACCATCGATCACCATATTCTTTTGGAGAGACTGGAAACCCAAATTGGTCTACACGGACAAGTTCTGGCCTGGTTTAGATCTTACCTGTCGGAAAGATATCAGTTTGTCTCTGTGAATGGTCTGTCCTCTGACAAATCAACTGTACATTTCGGTGTTCCTCAAGGTTCCGTTTTAGGACCACTATTGTTTTCACTATATATTTTACCTCTTGGGGATGTTATTCGAAAACATAATGTTAACTTTCATTGCTATGCGGATGACACACAGCTGTACATTTCAATGAAACATGGTGAAGCCCCAAAATTGCCCTCGCTAGAAGCCTGTGTTTCAGACATAAGGAAGTGGATGGCTGAAAACTTTCTACTTTTAAACTCGGACAAAACAGAGATGCTTGTTCTAGGTCCCAAGAAACAAAGAGATCTTCTGTTAAATCTGACAATTCATCTTGATGGTTGTAAAGTCGTCTCAAATAAAACTGTGAAGGACCTCGGCGTTACTCTTGACCCTGATCTCTCTTTTGACGAACATATCAAGACTGTTTCAAGGACAGCTTTTTTCCATCTATGTAACATTGCAAAAATCAGAAATTTTCTGTCCAAAAATGATGCAGAAAAATTAATCCATGCATTTGTTACTTCTAGGTTAGACTACTGCAATGCTCTACTTTCCGGCTACCCGGATAAAGCACTAAATAAACTTCAGTTAGTGCTAAATACGGCTGCTAGAATCCTGACTAGAACCAAGAAATTTGATCATATTACTCCAGTGCTAGCTTCCCTACACTGGCTTCCTGTTAAGGCAAGGGCTGATTTCAAGGTTTTACTGTTAACCTATAAAGCGTTACATGGGCTTGCTCCTACCTATCTTTCCGAGTTGGTCCTGCCGTACATACCAATACGTACGCTACGGTCACAAGACGCAGGCCTCCTAATTGTCCCTAGAATTTCTAAGCAAACAGCGGGAGGCAGGGCTTTCTCCTATAGATCTCCATTTTTATGGAACAGTCTGCCTACCCATGTGAGAGACGCAGACTCGGTCTCAACCTTTAAGTCTTTACTGAAGACTTATCTCTTCAGTAGGTCATATGATTGAGTGTAGTCTGGCCCAGGAGTGTGAAGGTGAACGGAAAGGCTCTGGAGCAACGAACCGCCCTTGCTGTCTCTGCCAGGCCGGTTCCCCTCTCTCCATTGGGATTCTCTGCCTCTAACCCTGTTACAGGGGCTGAGTCACTGGCTTGCTGGTGCTCTTTCATGCCGTCCCTAGGAGGGGTGCGTCACTTGAGTGGGTTGAGTTACTGACGTGATCTTCCTGTCTGGGTTGGCGCCCCCCCTTGGTTTGTGCTGTGGTGGAGACCTTTGTGGGCTATACTCGGCCTTGTCTCAGGATTGTAAGTTGGTGGTTGAGGATTTCCCTCTAGTGGTGCGGGGGCTGTGCTTTGGCAAAGTGGGTGGGGTTATATCCTTCCTGTTTGGCCCTGTCCGGGGGTTTCTTCGGATGGGGCCACAGTGTCTCCTGACCGCTCCTGTCTCAGCCTCCAGTATTTATGCTGCAGTAGTTTATGTGTCGGGGGGCTAGGGTCAGTTGGTTACCTGGAGTACTTCTCCTGTCTTATCCAGTGTCCTGTGTGAATTTAAGTATGCTCTCTCTAATTCTCTCGTTCTCTCTTTCTCTCTGAGAACCTGAGCCCTAGGACCATACGTCAGGACTACCGGGCATGATGACACCTTGCTGTCCCCAGTCCGCCTGGCCTTGCTGCTATTCCAGTTTCAACTGTTCTGCCTGCGGTTACGGAACCCCTACCTGTCCCAGACCTGCTGTTTTCAACTCTTAATGATCGGCTATGAAAAGCCAACTGAGATTTATTGCTGATTATTATTTGACCATGCTTGTCATTTATGAACATTTTGAAAATCTTGGCTCTCTCTAATTTTCTCCTTCTCTCTTTCTTTCTCTCGGAGGACCTGAGCCCTAGGACCATACGTCGGGACTACCGGCCGTGGCGACTCCTTGCTGTCCCCAGTCCGCCTGGCCTTGCTGCTATTCCAGTTTCAACTGTTCTGCCTGCGGTTATGGAACCCCTACCTGTCCCAGACCTGCTGTTTTCAACTCTTAATGATCGGCTATGAAAAGCCAACTGAGATTTATTCCTGATTATTATTTGACCATGCTTGTCATTTATGAACATTTTGAAAATCTTGGCTCTCTCTAATTTTCTCCTTCTCTCTTTCTTTCTCTCGGAGGACCTGGGCCCTAGGACCATGCGTCGGGACTGCCGCCCGTGGTGACTCCTTGCTGTCCCCAGTCCGCCTGGCCTTGCTGCTATTCCAGTTTCAGCTGTTCTGCCTGCGGTTATGGAACCGCCACCTGTCCCAGACCTGTTGTTTTTCAACTCTTGATGATCGGCTATGAAAAGCCAACTGAAAATTATTCATGATTATTATTTGACCATGCTTGTCACTTATAAACATTTTTGAACATCTTGGCATAGTTCTGTTATAATCTCCACCCGGCACAGCCAGAAGAGGACTGGCCACCCCTCATAGCCTGGTTCCTCTCTAGGTTTCTTCCTAGGTTTTGGCCTTTCTAGGGAGTTTTTCCTAGCCACCGTGCTTCTACACCTGCATTACTAGCTGTTTGGGGTTTTAGGCTGGGTGTCTGTACAGCACTTCGAGATATTAGCTGATGTACGAAGGGCTATATAAAATAAAATTGATTGATTGATTGATCATTACGTCAGATGCTTGATGAAGTTCAGGAGGGAGACATGTTGGAAAAGATCCTCGAACCAAGAGCCGAAGCACCACGGTAGCTCCTCCAACCTCTCTGAAAGTCACTGACCTAGTATCCCCTTTTGAAAGATGTGAACACCTGCCAAATTGTGATTTGTCCAAATTATCAGTGACGACACCAAGAAGTTCCTTGTAAATCGTGGCAACCCACAGTCTGTCTACAATACCAGTTATGTTACATGTGTCTGTCCACGAGACATCACCCTTACAGATGTAGGATCTTAATTTGTGCCAGTTTGCTACAGCAGTAAAATAATCCTGCAGGATCAGGAAATGTTCATTATTATGTGGATTATAATCAATATACATTTTTGTAGGGGTTGATACATTTTTCATCACGGCAAATCAAGTCTGAAATTTCAAAGTGAAAATGACAAACATTAGAAGCCTTTATAAAATACACTGCACGTTCGCATTTCCTGCCGAGCAGGGAAAATTCTTAGCAACAAAAGAGTGATCGAGTTAAAATCCTACATCTGTCCAGTGACGCCATGTTTCCTGCATGGACCCTTGTAAAGTATACGGAGTGTGTGTGTGTTAACTGTGATAACGTTGCTGAGTGATGACCATGATGACCATGATCACTGATCTGTTATTTAGAAACAAAGAGAGAAGGAAGAGGCTTTTACATTCACCTACATGACTGATCCAATCGACTGTCATAAGTGGTTGATCTCGACCACATATAAAATCCAATCAAAATCAAATCAATTGTATTTGTCACATGAGCCAAGGACAACAAGACCTTACCGTGAAATGCTTAGTTACAAGCCCGTAACTAACAATGCAGTTTTAAGAAAAATATGAGTTAAGAAAAAGATTTACAAAATAAAAAAATAAAAGAGCAACAATAAAATAACAATATCGAGGCTATATACAGGGGGTACCGAGTCAATGTGCAGGGGCACATTGATGGATCTGTACATGTAGGTAGAGGTAAAGTGACTATGCATAGATAATAAAGAGAGAGTAGCAGTAGTGTAAAAATGAGGGGTTCAAAGCAAATAGTCAGAGTAGCCATTTGGTTAGCTTTTCAGGAGTCTTATGGCTTGGGGGTAGAAGCTGTTAAGAAGCCTTTTGGACGTAGACTTGGCAGGGCGGTACCACTTGCCGTGCGGTAGCAGGCAATGACTAGGGTGGCTGTAGTGCATTGCCGTCAGAGGCCGAGCAGTTGCCATACCAGGTGGTGATGCAACCAGTCAGGATGTTCTCGATGGTGCAGCTGTAGAACTTTTTGAGGATCTGAGTACCCATGCCAAATCTTTTCAGTCTCCTGAGGGGGAATAGGCGTTGTCGTGCCCTCTTCACGTCTGTCTTGGTGTGTTTGGGACCTTGACAGTTCGTTGGTGATGTGGACACCAAGGAACTTGAAGCTCTCAACATGCTCCACTACAGCCCCGTCGATGAGAATGGGGGAGTGCTCTCCTTTGTCTTGATCACTGGGGAGAGGTTGTTATCCTGGCACCACACTGCCAGGTCTCTGACCTCCTTCCTATAGGCTGTCTCATCGTTGTCGGTGATCAGGACTACCACTGTTGTGTCGTCGGCAAACTTAATGATGGTGTTGGAGTCTTGCTTGGCAATGCAGTCATGGGTGAACAGGGAGTACAGGAGGGAGGGGTCCTGTGTTGAGGATCAGCGTAGCAGATGTGATGTTACCTAACCTTACCACCTGGGGGCGGCCCGTCAGGAAGTCCAGGATCCAGTTGCAGAGGGAGGTGTTTAGTCCCAGGGTCCTTACCTTAGTGATGAGCTTTGAGGGTACTATGGTGTTGAACGCTGAGCTGTGATCAATTAACAGCCTTCTCACATAGGTGTTCCTTTTGTCCAGGTGGGAAAGGGCAGTGTGTAGGGCAATATAGATTGCATCATCTGTGGATCTGTTGGGGCGGTATGCAAATTGGAGTGGGTCTAAGGTTTCTGGGATAATGGTGTTGCTGTGAACCATGACCAGCCTTTCAAAGTTAATGGCTGCAGACGTGAGTGCTACAGGTCGGTAGTCATTTAGGTTGGTTACTTTAGTGTTCTTAGGCAAAGGGACTATGGTGGTCTGCTTGAAACATGTTGGTATTACAGACTCAGTCAGGGACAGGTTGAAAAGGTCAGTGAAGACACTTGCCAGTTGGTCAGCGCATGCTTAGAGTACACGTCCTGGTAATCCGTCGCCCTGCGGCCTTGTGAATGTTGACCTGTTTAAAGGTCTTACTCACATCGACTATGGAGAGCGTGATCACAGAGTCGTCCGGAACAGCTGGTGCTCTCATGCATGCTTCAGTGTTGCTTGTCTCAAAGTGGGCATTGAAGTCCTTTAGTTTGTCTGGTCCACTCGTGTCACTGGGCAGCTCGCGGCTGTGCTTCCCTTTGTAGTCTGTAATAGTTTGCAAGCCCTGCACATCCGACAAGCGTCGGAGCTGGTGCAGTAGGATTCAATCTTAGTCCTGTACTGATGCTTTGCCTGTTTGATGGTTTGTCTGAGGGCATAGCGGGATTTCTTATTAGCGTCCGGGTTAGAGTCCTGCTCCTTGAAAGCGGCAGCTTTACTCTTTAGCTCAGTTAGGATGTTGCTTGTAATCCTTGGCTTCTGGTTGGGGTATGTACGTACGGTCACTGTGGGGACGACTTCATCAATGCACTTATTGATGAAGCCGGTGACTGATGTGGTGTACTCCTCAATACCATTGGAAGAATCTGGGAACATATTCCAGCCTGTGCTAGCAAAACAGTCCTGTAGCTTAGCATCCGCGTCATCTGACTACTTCCGAATTGAGCGAGTCAATGGTACGTCCTGCTTTAGTTTTTGCTTGTAGGCAGGAATCAGGAGGATAGAGTTATGGTCAAATGGAGGGTGAGGGAGAGCTTTGTACACGTCTCTGTGTGTGGAGTACAGGTCGTCTAGAAATGTTTTCCTCTGGTTGCACATGTAACATGCTGGTAGAAATTAGGTAAATCGGATTTGTGTTTCCCTGCATTAAAGTCTCCGGCCACTAGGAGCGCCGCCTCCAATCAGGATTCCAATCCAAGTGTGAAAAGCCTAGAGGCGTTTTAAAGCTTTGGCGGCAAAAAAAACGAAACAATATATCATAGAGGTTTATTTGTCAACCCGAAAGCGATCGAACCAAATTGTAAATTCAGTTTATTTGGCTCTGCAATGGAAAAACAAACCGCTCAAACCCTTCCAGCGCATATTCAAAATACATTTCTGTAGTATCCTTAAAGGCTTCTTGGAGTTACGACTCATGAGACTTAAGTACGGTTTAGTATTTAATTGTAACTTAGAATTACATTCTCTAATGCACCTGGCTTAAACTACCTGAGGCTTTCTTAATCATAGTTATATAGGCAGACATAGGAAATAGCTACGCATAGCAGGAAGCAAACCACCGTCTTGAGTCAATAATGCCATCTATTGGTAAACATAAATATACCAGGTTACTACAATTTCCTTCCTCATTCCCTCCCTAATTCCCTCCATCCCTCACTCTCTCCCTGTCAGTGCCACAGTCCCCATCCCTCATGTGTTGGTGGGCCCAGATCAGGTTAGGGCCACCCCGGGCCGGATACACCACGGCCCAAATACATCCTGGGCCAGCGACCCAGTCTCACCAGGGGCTTTGGAGCCTTATGCTAACATCGCACGGCTAACACCACTAGCCAATACTACTTGGAAGCACACTGCCCAGGTTAGCTCAGTTCTGAAGCATGTCCACTACCCAGAAAACTGCCCTAAACTAAATGGCCCACACCAACAAGCCCTCTGGGGAGAAAAGTGGGTTGTTAGAGTCAGCATGTTTCCTGTGTATTTTTCGATATAAGAGTGTTTGCTTTGATGTGCAGACCCGATGTGAAAGGGATCACGGTGTCATTACAAGTGGTGGATAGATACAAACATATGCGCACTCACGAGCACACACGCACACACACACACACACACACACACACACACACACACACACACACACACACACACACACACACACACACACACACACACACACACACACACACACACACACACACACACACACACACACACACACACACACACACACACACACTGTTTGTCTGATGATAGATGAAGAGTCGGCAGAGAAGCCAGTGAGTTCTTTGATTTATTGACAGGAAGCTCTGCTCCTTCATAGGGGTTATCTACAAGCCAGAGTCACTTCCTCAACAGCAATTAGTGCCTTCTCTGTTACACACACTTAAGAAGAACCAGAAAGCCTGGATTTCTTCTATAGGCTTTCAACGGGAGAGCAAACAAAGATATTCTAAAAGAAGATATCTCCTCCATAGGCTTTAATGGGAGGGCAAACAAAGATATTCAAAAAAGAATATGTCTCCTCCATTTAAGTTTTTAATAGGAGAGCAAACAAAGATGTTATGCAAGAAGATATCTTGTAGGCTTTCAATAAGTAGGCAAACAAAAATATTCTAAAGTAAGATATCGCCTACATAGGATTTCAATGGGAGGCCAAAGAAAGATATTCCCATAAAATATATCTACCACCATCCATCATTTCACCTCAAATGTCAGGGCTGATGGAGTGTTGACCTCTGTGTCACCCAGAAATGGCGTGGCACAGAGGTGATCTTTGAGTGGATAGATCAGTGTAATGTATTCAGGACTGTCACACACTCCACACACTCTCACCGTCACATACTCCCTTGTAAAGCAATAAGCATGTGCACTTGCCTTTACAACCCTACCCCTCCATCACACACAGAATGCAAGGTGATGACTCCCTTGCCTTCCCAACAGCCCAGGACACACAGTAACCTATACATGACAGCAGCCAGGGTGTGTGTGTGTGTGTGTGTGTGTGTGTGTGTGTGTGTGTGTGTGTGTGTGTGTGTGTGTGTGTGTGTGTGTGTGTGTGTGTGTGTGTGTGTGTGTGTGTGTCCGTGGTGTTAAGGGGAGCGGCATCATGGGGTATATTTATCAACAGCATGCCTCATCACAGCCCTGTCTCTCTCCACATTTTTCTATCATTGGAATTTCCATTGGATGCCCATTTGGTCGTTTGTCACACATCCAAGTCCATTCCCATGATCATTCTGTGCACCTTACACGGGACCTTACACGGGACCTTACACGGGACCTTACATGGGACCTTACATGGGACCTTACACGGGACCTTACACGGGACCTTACATGGGACCTTACACGGGACCTTACACGGGACCTTACATGGGACCTTACACGGGACCTTACACGGGACCTTACACGGGACCTTACATGGGACCTTACACGGGACCTTACATGGGACCTTACACGGGACCTTACATGGGACCTTACACGGGACCTTACACGGGACCTTACATGGGACCTTACACGGGACCTTACACGGGACCTTACATGGGACCTTACACGGGACCTTACATGGGACCTTACATGGGACCTTACACGGTACATTACATGGACCTTACACGGGACCTTACACGGGACCTTACACGGAACCTTACATGGGACCTTACACGGGACCTTACATGGGACCTTACACGGGACCTTACACGGGACCTTACACGGGACCTTACATGGGACCTTACATGGGACCTTACACGGGACTTTACATGGGACCTTACATGGGACCTTACACGGGACCTTACACGGGACCTTACACGGGACCTTACACGGGACCTTACACGGGACCTTACACGGGACCTTACATGGGACCTTACACGGGACCTTACATGGGACCTTACACGGGACCTTACATGGGACCTTACACGGGACCTTACACGGGACTTTACATGGGACCTTACATGGGACCTTACACGGGACCTTACATGGGACCTTACACGGGACCTTACACGGGACTTTACATGGGACCTTACATGGGACCTTACACGGGACCTTACACAGGACCTTACATGGGACCTTACACGGGACCTTACACGGGACCTTACATGGGACCTTACACGGGACCTTACATGGGACCTTACACGGGACCTTACATGGGACCTTACACGGGACCTTACACGGGACTTTACATGGGACCTTACATGGGACCTTACACGGGACCTTACACGGGACCTTACACGGGACCTTACACGGGACCTTACACGGGACCTTACATGGGACCTTACACGGGACCTTACACGGGACCTTACACGGGACCTTACACGGGACCTTACATGGGACCTTACACGGGACCTTACATGGGACCTTACACGGGACTTTACATGGGACCTTACATGGGACCTTACACGGGACCTTACACGGGACCTTACATGGGACCTTACACGGGACCTTACATGGGACCTTACACGGGACCTTACACGGGACCTTACACGGGACCTTACATGGGACCTTACACGGGACCTTACATGGGACCTTACACGGGACCTTACATGGGACCTTACACGGGACCTTACACGGGACCTTACACGGGACCTTACACGGGACCTTACATGGGACCTTACACGGGACCTTACACGGGACCTTACACGGGACCTTACACGGGACCTTACACGGGACCTTACACGGGACCTTACACGGGACCTTACACGGGACCTTACACGGAACCTTACACGGAACCTTACACGGGACCTTACACGGGACCTTACACGGGACCTTACACGGAACCTTACACGGGACCTTACACGGGACCTTACACGGGACCTTACACGGGACCTTACACGGGACTTTACACGGGACCTTACACGGGACCTTACACGGGACCTTACACGGGACCTTACACGGGACCTTACACGGGACCTTACACGGGACCTTACACGGGACCTTACATGGGACCAGGCATCCAGATAGATGAGCTTCTCTACTAGGTCTCACAGGATTTCTCTGGGATGTGGGATTGCATAGTGCTATACTACTCCTTTATGACAATGGGTAAGCACTGACGCTTGGTATGCCATGATATGAGGAATGTGCTGGCTTATTTCACCTTTATTTAACCAGGTAGGCTAGTTGAGAAAAGTTCTCATTTACAACTGTGACCTGGCCAAGATAAAGCAAAGCAGTGCGACACAAACAACAACACAGAGTTACATGGAATAAACAAACATACAGTCAATAATAAAATAGAAAAAGTCTATATAAAGTGTGTGCAAGTGAGGTAATATATGGTGTGTCATAGAGTGTTATGATGCTTCATATGAGCGACATAAGGAAGATTGTGTCTCAACCTTCCACTACTGAGAAATGACAGTTTATATGACAAGAGAAGGGTGTGTCTTAGTGAGGGATATGACATGTATAGCGAGTCATAGGGTGCTACGAGGCTTCATATGAGGGACATAAGGAGAGTTGTGTCTCTTACCCTTCTGGATTCTATTTCTTTCACGTAGAGAGGGAGCAGAAACTCCGAAACACCCTCTAGCCTGATCCCCTCTTTGGTTACACGAAGATTACCCATTCCATCCTACGGGGAAAGAGAGTGGAAGAGAGTGAGAGAGAGAGAGGAGAGAGAGAGGAGAGAGGAGAGGAGAGAGGAGAGAGAGAAAAGAGAGGAGAGAGGAGAGAGAGAGAGAGGAGAGACAAAATGGAGAGAATAAGTCCAAACAGTGAAGCAGAGAAAACCAGTGTTAGTTCAGTCACCGTGAAGAAACTGTTTAGGAGAGAGAGAAACATCCAAAGGAACAAAAGTTGTATTTTAATTAAATATTTGGATCATTTTCAACAACAAAGTACTGTACGTTTTCCGGGTTAGAAATTTCACATTACGCATAGGCACAGATGCGCACACACACACTCACACAGCCCCCCACAACACTTGACCACCCTAAAGATAGAAACAAACAGGACTCAATGGTTTAAATCAGCCTTAGGACTGTTCTGTAGCTCAAACCCATGGTGATTAAGCAAATCAAACAGGGAAACAGCTCCTCAATAAACTAACACACACCAGCCTGCAGTTCCTATAATATATATACATTATTGCTTTACACACCCACACCCAACACACACACATGCATGAATACACACACACACACACACACACCCAACACACACACATGCACACCCACACCCAACACACACACATGCACACCCACACCCAACACACACACATGCATGAATACACACACACACACACACACACACACACACCCAACACACACACATGCATGAATACACACACACACACACACACACACACACACACACACACACACACACACACACACACACACACACACACACACACACACACACACACACACACACACACACACACAATCTCCTCACATACTGTACATCTGTTAGCTGCATGCAGGTGAAAAATCACATCTTTGAAAAGACACACACACACACACACATACGACTGCAGGTGACTACTCATATTAGTCAGGTAGCAGTTGTAAATGAGGACTTGCTCTCAACTGGCCGACCTGGTTAAATAATGGTGAAATAAAAAAATTACAAATAAATATGAATTAAAAGGAAGCAACACATTATGCAGAACTACCCAAGGGTGGAAGATGCTCCGGCAGGAGTACGGCCCCCCGTCAATCGTCAAAACATAAAGATGATTCCTGAGTAATTCATAATGAATCATTAACGTGACGAGCCAACGCTTACCTAAAGACCCTGGTTCTCTGGTCTAGCCCCGTCACCCCAGACAGCGTTTAGCGATGGTGGCGGCGTGCGAAGGCATGGGGCATTGATTTCACGTGGCAGGCTGTAGACATTAACGTCTCTCTCGGGCAGGTTGGTGTTCAATCTCAGGGAACACAAAAGTCAGAAAAAGGAACAGGCCCCTTGGCAGGGCGTCGCGGCGCCGCTTACACACTAATGCCGTCTACCTGAGAGCCTTGCAGGTATGGAGAGAAAAAGAGAGCGAGCGAGAGAGAGCTACGCTAACCACATACCTAGCAGCCAAAGTCACTTCTAATAGCCTACCAGACACGCCGTATGAAATGTAAATGACATTTCTCAGTCTGATTAGCGTGGCAGTGGCGGAGCTTAGTGTCGAACAGTGGTGGGAACACCGAAGGTATTCAGGAATCCTGGCGAGAAGCAGGCGACTTTAGGATAATGAAGCCACTCCTCCGGGATGTGAATGATGGTGAATTCTGTAGTAACAGAGGCCTGCACTCGGATAATGATGTCCTTCTCTGTTATATTGGATTCCCATGTTGTGTTATAATGACATATTTCCCCATCCATGTCATGTGTGAGAATGTGTGTGAGTGTGTGTGTGTGTGTGTGTGTGTGTGTGTGTGTGTGTGTGTGTGTGTGTGTGTGTGTGTGTGTGTGTGTGTGTGTGTGCGTGTGTGTGTGTAAGCGTGATTATCTACGTGTGTGTGTGTGTGTGTGTGTGTGTGTGTGTGTGTGTGTGTGTGTGTGTGTGTGTGTGTGTGTGTGTGTGTGTGTGTGACTGTGTTCTGCCGAGTCCTTCAGTAGAAGTCAAGCTGATAATGTTGTATCGCCCAGCGCAGCGAGGTTAACTGGTGGAGTCGGCCATTAGGGCTCCCATCCCATCCCTGGCACAAGGTTATAGTGAACAGTATAATACTCCCTCCTCCACATGATGGATGGCCACTGAAACATTCTCAGGGAAGGTTTTAATATTCTCTCTCGGCTGAATTTTCCACTCAACCTTCCGTGCCAACAATGTTTAGAGAGAAAAGAGAAAGAGCTGGAGGGACGTATGGAGATGAACAAATGAGGAAACATAGATACGAGTTTGTTTGTATGTCCTCTCTGCCGGGAAATACTTTTGACCTTTCAGAGCCAACGTAGAAGCAATGCCTTGTCAGGGTCTGAAATCAACGCATTGACTTTCATCAGAGTTGTTGGAGAGCTTCCTCCCGCATCACTTCCCCTTCTGGGACGCATCCTAAACATTGTCTTGTATGAGAATGTCAGCTCACGTTGCCTCTGACCTACAATAAGAGCTATTCCACTTCTAAGGGGCTGCCGCTCTCCACACTGTACAAAATGACCCACGAGCTTAGTAAATATTGCAAAAGAAAACCAATGATTTTTACTTAAAATAATAGGTTTCTGGTTTTACTTACATTTTTTAATAGAATACTTAATTTATATGTGTTGTAAAAGACTGGCATTTGCAAATACAAATCCAAGGTAATATGCTGCGAAATTTGAACTTATATTTCTAAGTAACAACCAACAACTTAAAAATATGATATTCAAATTATCATTATTATGTTGGACTGACATGCTAGATCTAGTTCTGAACTTAAATTGTGCTTGGAACAGCTCAACGGACCTCGTCTTGATCTTTCTCCTCTGGAATGGCCATGCAGCAGGTAAGGACCAAATTATAACTTGGAATGTAGCTTAGATCTGTCCACACATATTTTCGACGAAATGTAGTAGCCTAGTGTCACGCCCTGGCCATAGAGAGGCTTTTATTCTCTATTTTGGTTAGGCCAGGGTGTGACTAGGGTGGGCATTCTGGTTTCTTTATTTCTATGTTTGTGTGGTTCCCAATCAGAGGCAGCTGTCTATCGTTGTCTCTGATTGGGGATCATATATAAGTTGTCCTTTTCCGTTGGGTTTTGTGGGTAGTTAGTTTCTGTTTAGTGTCTGCACCTGACAGAACTGTTTCGGTTTTTCACTTTGTTATTTTGTTCGAGTGTTTTTTGAGAAATAAAATATCATGAACACTTAGCACGCTGCGCTTTGGTCCACTCATTCTGACGAGAGCCGTTACACCTAGTCTGTTATTTCTGAATCTTTTCACTCAGGATGCTGACGACACCATGATCCGAGAGGACCTCGTTCAGCATGTGATGAAGGTGTTCACTGTGAAGAATCTGCACCAGAATATAGAGCATGGGATCTGCATCGAAGGAGCAGCGGTACTGGCTGGTATTCCCAGTGTTACACGGTCATGTACGTTGCTTATGGGCCTCATCTATGGCTTAAATCTAAGGTACCCCTTTGAGGTGTTCCAAAAAGTATTCTTGGAGCTTGATGATCTCAGGACCTCCCCACGGGTCCAAGCTCTAAAGATGAAGTTACTTTTTTCAGAGATCTCTATGAGAACTCTCAAAGGGCCCCTCACAAACTGTGGTCTAAACCCTACTCGGTAAGCTGAAAAGCTAGGTGGTATAGGAGCTACAGTTTACATGATGCTCTTTGTCAGGTGCAGTCATAAGAGACATTGTCCATTCCTGTTTAAAAAACAGCTTTGTTTTAAAACTTACTCCATATGCACTAGTGGATATCTGAGATTATTTGTCAGGTGCAAGCTATCTGGATGTAACTTTACCTAAGGAGGCAAGGTGGATATGGAGTCAGGTTTAAGGGAGAATTTGGCATATATTTTGTAACAAATGTGCAATGTATGTTTTGTAAACCCATGTTTTGATTCTTCTAAAACAGTTTGAATGAGGTTGTATTTGAGCTAAAGTTCATATTGTGCTTTGTGTGAAGTCTATTAAGACAAATCGTTAATTTACGTTTAAAATATAGTTCATTTACGTTAAAATATTGCTTTGTTGTTAAGGGGCACACAGACCACCAGAAAATTCTTGCCAAACTGTACAAGATGTGAGGTCAAAGTGCTAATCCAAACTATCACCTAAACTTTATGCAGTTGTGAAGATCTGAAATGATTTGTAGTCAGGTACAAACTATCTGGATGTAACTTTACCTAAGGAGGCAAGATGTAGTTATACCCAGAATGCTTACAGATTACAAAGTACGAATGCGTAAGGAGTAGGGTTTAAGGGGCAATTTGAGATTGAAGTTTGAAGAAATTATAACATTTATTTTATTTGAAATAAAGGTGTTGAAGTTTGAAGTTGAACACTGTTGTTCCTTTTTGCATATTCCCTTGTATAGAAATAATAATTTTTAGTAAATTATCCCAAGTATATTGAGGTAACTATTTGCATCAGCTTTTTAAGTATAGTTGTGAGTATATATTTGAGTAGTAGGAACCCAATTTAAATACATGTTACTAACCTGAGTACCACAAGTAACTGAGAAAAAAAATAGAATATCAATTACGATACTGAGTAAATTCAGCAAATTAATCGTACAATATTAGTTCTGTAACTGATTACATTAAGTATATCAAACGTATAACATTAGTTCTGGGACCTGAAGGATTTAAGCAGGTCAAAATAAATAATGATGTTCTGAACCTGATAAAATGAAGTTTAAAATCCAGTTAGTTGTTTGCACTTGATATATTTGAGTTTGTAATACACTAAAAGAGAAGTATATTATACTTAAGTAAAAGAGGCACAATATTTTTTACAGTGGGATGATTGTGATGAAAGAAAAGCTGTTCTGCTCTAGGACTGGAATACAAAACCTTCCCACAAACACACAACAAGAGAGACACACACTGGTGTTTATTGGAACGAATCAAATCCCTTTGCACTCGCCAGCAGTCTCTCTCTCTCTCTCAAAATGACTGGTAACCTCTAGAGGTCCAGGGGAAAACATACTGAAGCCAAGGCATAATTTCAGTACCTAACTTAAAGCTCCTGAAAGCCTGCATGGTCCCCTTGTGGCTGGGCCTCGGGAAGCTTTGGATGGCCCTCCCTGAATGCTTATCTAACGCAGCACATTTCATTACAGGACTATTTCAAATAAAGCCACATAGTCTGTCTATGAGAGAAGACAAGAAGTGTTATTAGTTCTCTTACATTTTCACTCTCAAGTCCCCAGTGTCTTCAATATGTGGACCAAGTTTTATTACAGTCTCATGTCATACACGTAATGAAAGTACAAAGGCTGAATACTTCTCATTAATTCACCTATATTGTATATTGATCGATCCTATTTTGCCCTCAACTCTGGATCTGGAAGACAGCTCCACTGCATTCTTTCAATGTTCCCCTCTAATCAGGGACTGATTTAGACCTGGGACACCAGGTGTGTGCAATGAATGATCAGTTAGAACAGAAGAGCAGCAGGCTCCAGACCTCCTAGGGTAACAGTACCCCTGCTGTATTGGACATAGGTGAATAAACTCAACTATGCCTCGGCTTCAGTACGGTTCCCCCTGGACCTTTACAGACCATCGGTCATACACTCAGTAGGGGCGAACCCTTTTGGTGAATAGGGTGGTGTATCTAATAAACTGGCCACTGAGTGTGTATTGTATTTAGGTGAATAAATTAGCCCTAACCCTCTGTTTCTCAAACAACTTGTTTAACCTATTCCATTATAAATTAAATAAACGTCATTAAGTTGAATCTATTCCAATATAAATTAAATAAACGTCATTAAATTGAATCTATTCCATTGTAAATTAAATAAACTTAATTAAGTTGAATCTATTCCATTATAAATTAAATACACTTAATTAAGCTGAATCTATTCCATTATAAATTAAATAAACTTAGTTAAGTTGAATCTATTCCATTATAAATTAAATGAACATCATTAAGTTGAATCTATTCCATTATAAATTAAATAAACATCATTAAGTTGAATCTATTCCATTATAAATTAAATAAACATCATTAAGTTGAATCTATTCCATTATAAATTAAATAAACTTCATTAAGTTGAATCTATTCCACTATAAATTAAATCAACTTAATTAAGTTGAACCTATTACATTATAAATTAAATAAACTTCATTAAGTTGAATCTATTCCACTATAAATTAAATCAACTTAATTAAGTTGAACCTATTACATTATAAATTAAATACATTTCATTAAGTTGAATCTATTACATTATAAATTAAATCAACTTCATTAAGTTGAATCTATTTGTCCCAAACCAAATGTTTTGTCACTTGCTTGGTAGAAGTGCATGCGAAGAGTGAAATGCTTGCTAATGGGACGTGTTCCCAACAATGCAGAGATAGAAAAGGTAGAAAAGTAAGACTCCTAATAATAAAAGTAATATTAGATCCAGAATGAGTAAGGATAATTTGGCTATATACACGGGGCACCGGTACTGAGTCCATGTGCAGGTGTACGAGGTCATTGGAGGTAGATACATTTACAGTTTTTTTCTTTCAATTGCTAACATGCATTGGTCAAAACTGAAGTCACATTGTCAAAATTCTTCACACAGTCAGCGAAACAGAAGTGTATGTGGACCAAACTGTGAATAATCTTTCATTGCTTTCCCACAAAATGCATCAATGACCACATTCTCCGAAACCCCCCCCCCCCCCCCCAAAAAAAAATATATGTTCTCATTCATACTCCACCACCTGCAAAACTATATATTTGCAGCACATGTTTTCAAATGCTAACACACTGTTTCCAAAACTGTTAAAAACACATTCAAAGCAGAATGATGGCTAATGTCATGCATTTCTGCAGTAACCAGATTGAAACATATAGAAAATCTCAGCAGAATATTGAATCATTCTAAACCCACCTGATTGCAGTTTCAGCTGTAAGCCTACCCAAGTGTCCTGTTTTTAGTCTCGTTACCAAACAGACAAAAGAGGACGGCTTCGGAATGATTTAGTTTGGAAACATGGATCAAGGAAGACAGGTTGGTGAGGAAAGAAGAGTGGCAGGGAGAGGGAGAATGCATGGAGGACAAAAGAGAGGAAGACCAAGAGCGGTGGTCTCTGATGAGATAAGGGCCACAATTATTGACCATGTTGTAAACCATGGTCTCTCTTTGAGAGAGGCCGGTTTAAGGGTGCAACAAAATCTGCAGCGTTCAACAGTTTCATCAATGGTATGAATTTCCCAGTGAGATGTGCATCCTTCAATGATAACTGAACTACATATTACAGTACAATACAGTGTGTTCACATGTACTGACATTTTGAAATATATTGATTGTTTTGTGTTTTTCAGTAGGATCCCAATGTTGCCTCCCACAGGAGGGAGAGGCAGAATATTATCAGATGTGCAGGAAATTGCCATTGTTGACATGCTATTTGGCAACAATGCAATTAAACTGCAGGAAATTCGGGACAGAGTGCTGGCAGACAATTTCACTTTTGGGAATGTGAATACGATCAGCACAACGACAATTGCCAGAGTCCCAGAGAAACACAAAATAAGGAGGAAGCAGATGTACACTGAACCCTTTGAGAGAAACGGTGAACGTGTGAAAGAAGTCCGGTATCAATATGTCCAGGTAAGATGTCTGTTCAATAACCAAACAGGCTACATACACAGCTATACATAATGTAAAGTACTGTAAAACTGTGGATTTACTGTATTTTAGAGAGTAATGGAGATGGAAGCCAGGCAAACCGCACATACGTTCATCTTTGTAGATGAATCTGGATTCAACCTGGCAAAAACACGCCGCAGGGGAAGAAATGTGATTGGACAGAGAGCAACCGTGGATGACCCAGGCCAGAGAGGAGCTAACATCACAATGTGTGCAGCACTGTCCAAGGATGGTTTGCTGTTACACAAACCACTCATTGGCCCCTACAATATAGAGAGGCTCAGTTCTTTTCTGGATGACCTGCATAATCAACTTGTGCCAGCGGAGGAGAGAGGGGCAAGAAACTCCCCTACCTTCGTTGTTGTGCGGGATAATGTGGCATTCCACCACTCTGCTGCAGTCACAGACTGGTTTTCTGCACATCCCAGGATGTCAGTACTATTCCTGCCTCCAGACTCCCCCTTCCTAAACCCCATAGAGGAGTTTTTCTCTGCGTGGAGGTGGGAGGTTTATGACCACCATTCACATGACCAGATGTCCTTACTGGATGCCATGAATGAAGAGTGTGGAGACACTTTTCCTGAAGACTGCCAGGGTGTGGAGTCACTTCTCCTGAAGACTGCCAGGGTGTGGAGTCACTTCTCCTGAAGACTGCCAGGGTGTGGAGTCACTTCTCCTGAAGACTGCCAGGGTGTGGAGACACTTCTCCTGAAGACTGCCAGGGTGTGGAGTCACTTCTCCTGAAGACTGCCAGGGTGTGGAGTCACTTCTCCTGAAGACTGCCAGGGTGTGGAGTCACTTCTCCTGAAGACTGCCAGGGTGTGGAGACACTTCTCCTGAATACTAGCAGGGTGTGGAGACACTTCTCCTGAATACTGCCAGGGTGTGGAGACACTTCTCCTGAAGACTGCCAGGGTGTGGAGACACTTCTCCTGAAGACTACCAGGGTGTGCAGACTCTTCTCCTGAAGACTGCCAGGGTGTGGAGACACTTCTCCTGAAGACTACCAGGGTGTGCAGACTCTTCTCCTGAAGACTGCCAGGGTGTAGAGACACTTCTCCTGAAGACTGCCAGGGTGTGCAGACTCTTCTCCTGAAGACTGCCAGGGTGTAGAGACACTTCTCCTGAAGACTACCAGGGTGTGCAGACTCTTCTCCTGAAGACTGCCAGGGTGTAGAGACACTTCTCCTGAAGACTGCCAGGGTGTAGAGACACTTCTCCTGAAGACTGCCAGGGTGTGCAGACTCTTCTCCTGAAGACTGCCAGGGTGTAGAGACACTTCTCCTGAAGACTGCCAGGGTGTAGAGACACTTCTCCTGAAGACTGCCAGGGTGTAGAGACACTTCTCCTGAAGACTGCCAGGGTGTGCAGACTCTTCTCCTGAAGACTGCCAGGGTGTAGAGACACTTCTCCTGAAGACTACCAGGGTGTGCAGACTCTTCTCCTGAAGACTGCCAGGGTGTAGAGACACTTCTCCTGAAGACTGCCAGGGTGTAGAGACACTTCTCCTGAAGACTGCCAGGGTGTAGAGACACTTCTCCTGAAGACTGCCAGGGTGTGGAGACACTTCTCCTGAATACTAGCAGGGTTGGATTAGACATTCCAGAAGATACTTTCCCAGATGCATCGCCAGAGGAGACATAAGATGTGATGTTGATGAGAACTTGTGACCAAATGCAGGAGAAAGGGAGAACTAGAATCCTCACAGTACTGTACAGTATGAGTGTTATACTATACATGTTGATGAGAACTACAACCCTCACAGTACTGTACAGTATGAGTGATTATACTATACATGTTGATGAGAACTACAACCCTCACAGTACTGTACAGTATGAGTGTTATACTATACATGTTGATGAGAACTAGAATCCTCACAGTACTGTACAGTATGAGTGTTATACTATACATGTTGATGAGAACTACAACCCTCACAGTACTGTACAGTATGAGTGTTATACTATACATGTTGATGAGAACTACAACCCTCACAGTACTGTACAGTATGAGTGTTATACTATACATGTTGATGAGAACTAGAATCCTCACAGTACTGTACAGTATGAGTGTTATACTATACATGTTGATGAGAACTACAACCCTCACAGTACTGTACAGTATGAGTGTTATACTATACATGTTGATGAGAACTACAACCCTCACAGTACTGTACAGTATGAGTGTTATACTATACATGTTGATGAGAATTAGAATCCTCACAGTACTGTACAGTATGAGTGTTATACTATACATGTTGATGAGAACTAGAACCCTCACAGTACTGTACAGTATGAGTGTTATACTATACATGTTGATGAGAACTAGAATCTTCACAGTACTGTACAGTATGAGTGTTATACTACACATGTTGATGAGAACTAGAACCCTCACAGTACTGTACAGTATGAGTGTTATACTATACATGTTGATGAGAACTAGAACCCTCACAGTACTGTACAGTATGAGTGTTATACTACACATGTTGATGAGAACTAGAACCCTCACATTACTGTACAGTATGAGTGATTATACTATACATGTTGATGAGAACTAGAACCCTCACAGTACTGTACAGTATGAGTGTTATACTACACATGTTGATGATAACTAGAACCCTCACAGTACTGTACAGTATGAGTGTTATACTATACATGTTGATGAGAACTAGAACCCTCACAGTACTGTACAGGATGAGTGTTATACTATACATGTTGATGAGAACTAGAATCCTCACAGTACTGTACAGTATGAGTGTTATACTACACATGTTGATGAGAACTAGAACCCTCACAGTACTGTACAGTATGAGTGTTATACTATACATGTTGATGAGAACTAGAATCCTCACAGTACTGTACAGTATGAGTGTTATACTACACATGTTGATGAGAACTAGAACCCTCACAGTACTGTACAGGATGAGTGTTATACTATACATGTTGATGAGAACTAGAACCCTCACAGTACTGTACAGGATGAGTGTTATACTATACATGTTGATGAGAACTAGAACCCTCACAGTACTGTACAGTATGAGTGTTATACTACACATGTTGATGAGAACTAGAACCCTCACAGTACTGTACAGTATGAGTGTTATACTACACATGTTGATGAGAACTAGAACCCTCACAGTATTGTACAGTATGAGTGATTATATTATACATGTTGATGAGAACTAGAATCCTCACAGTACTGTACAGTATGAGTGTTATACTATACATGTTGATGAGAACTAGAACCCTCACAGTACTGTACAGTATGAGTGTTATACTACACATGTTGATGAGAACTAGAACCCTCACAGTACTGTACAGTATGAGTGATTATATTATACATGTTGATGAGAACTAGAAACCTCACAGTACTGTACAGTATGAGTGATTATACTATACATGTTGATGAGAACTAGAACCCTCACAGTACTGTACAGTATGAGTGATTATACTATACATGTTGATGAGAACTAGAACCCTCACAGTACTGTACAGTATGAGTGTTATACTATACATGTTGATGAGAACTAGAAACCTCACAGTACTGTACAGTATGAGTGATTATATTATACATGTTGATGAGAAGTAGAAACCTCACAGTACTGTACAGTATGAGTGTTATATTATACATGTTGATGAGAACTAGAACCCTCACAGTACTGTACAGTATGAGTGTTATACTATACATGTTGATGAGAACTAGAATCCTCACAGTACTGTACAGTATGAGTGTTATACTACACATGTTGATGAGAACTAGAACCCTCACAGTACTGTACAGTATGAGTGATTATACTATACATGTTGATGAGAACTAGAACCCTCACAGTACTGTACAGTATGAGTGTTATACTATACATGTTGATGAGAACTAGAATCCTCACAGTACTGTACAGTATGAGTGTTATACTACACATGTTGATGAGAACTAGAATCCTCACAGTACTGTACAGTATGAGTGTTATACTACACATGTTGATGAGAACTAGAACCCTCACAGTACTGTACAGTATGAGTGATTATACTATACATGTTGATGAGAACTAGAACCCTCACAGTACTCTACAGTATGAGTGTTATACTATACATGTTGATGAGAACTAGAATCCTCACAGTACTGTACAGTATGAGTGTTATACTACACATGTTGATGAGAACTAGAACCCTCACAGTACTGTACAGTATGAGTGATTATACTATACATGTTGATGAGAACTAGAACCCTCACAGTACTGTACAGTATGAGTGTTATACTATACATGTTGATAACTAGAACCCTCACAGTACTGTACAGTATGAGTGATTATATTATACATGTTGATGAGAACTAGTACCTCACAGTACTGTACAGTATGAGTGTTATACTATACATGTTGATGAGAACTAGAACCCTCACAGTACTGTACAGTATGAGTGTTATACTATACATGTTGATGAGAACTAGTACCTCACAGTACTGTACAGTATGAGTGTTATACTATACGTGTTGATGAGAACTAGAACCCTCACAGTACTGTACAGTATGAGTGTTATACTACACATTTTGATGAGAACTAGAACCCTCACAGTACTGTACAGTATGAGTGATTATACTATACATGTTGATGAGAACTAGAACCCTCACAGTACTGTACAGTATGAGTGTTATACTATACATGTTGATGAGAACTAGTACCTCACAGTACTGTACAGTATGAGTGTTATACTATACATGTTGATGAGAACTAGAAACCTCACAGTACTGTACAGTATGAGTGATTATATTATACATGTTGATGAGAAGTAGAAACCTCACAGTACTGTACAGTATGAGTGTTATATTATACATGTTGATGAGAACTAGAACCCTCACAGTACTGTACAGTATGAGTGTTATACTATACATGTTGATGAGAACTAGAATCCTCACAGTACTGTACAGTATGAGTGTTATACTACACATGTTGATGAGAACTAGAACCCTCACAGTACTGTACAGTATGAGTGATTATACTATACATGTTGATGAGAACTAGAACCCTCACAGTACTGTACAGTATGAGTGTTATACTATACATGTTGATGAGAACTAGAATCCTCACAGTACTGTACAGTATGAGTGTTATACTACACATGTTGATGAGAACTAGAACCCTCACAGTACTGTACAGTATGAGTGTTATACTACACATGTTGATGAGAACTAGAACCCTCACAGTACTGTACAGTATGAGTGATTATACTATACATGTTGATGAGAACTAGAACCCTCACAGTACTGTACAGTATGAGTGTTATACTATACATGTTGATGAGAACTAGAATCCTCACAGTACTGTACAGTATGAGTGTTATACTACACATGTTGATGAGAACTAGAACCCTCACAGTACTGTACAGTATGAGTGATTATACTATACATGTTGATGAGAACTAGAACCCTCACAGTACTGTACAGTATGAGTGTTATACTATACATGTTGATAACTAGAACCCTCACAGTACTGTACAGTATGAGTGATTATATTATACATGTTGATGAGAACTAGTACCTCACAGTACTGTACAGTATGAGTGTTATACTATACATGTTGATGAGAACTAGAACCCTCACAGTACTGTACAGTATGAGTGTTATACTATACATGTTGATGAGAACTAGAACCTCACAGTACTGTACAGTATGAGTGTTATACTATACATGTTGATGAGAACTAGAACCCTCACAGTACTGTACAGTATGAGTGTTATACTACACATTTTGATGAGAACTAGAACCCTCACAGTACTGTACAGTATGAGTGATTATACTATACATGTTGATGAGAACTAGAACCCTCACAGTACTGTACAGTATGAGTGTTATACTATACATGTTGATGAGAACTAGTACCTCACAGTACTGTACAGTATGAGTGTTATACTATACATGTTGATGAGAACTAGAACCCTCACAGTACTGTACAGTATGAGTGATTATATTATACATGTTGATGAGAACTAGAACCCTCACAGTACTGTACAGTATGAGTGATTATATTATACATGTTGATGAGAACTAGAACCCTCACAGTACTGTACAGTATGAGTGATTATACTATACATGTTGATGAGAACTAGAACCCTCACAGTACTGTACAGTATGAGTGATTATACTATACATGTTGATGAGAACTAGTACCTCACAGTACTGTACAGTATGAGTGTTATACTATACATGTTGATGAGAACTAGAACCCTCACAGTACTGTACAGTATGAGTGTTATACTATACATGTTGATGAGAACTAGAACCCTCACAGTACTGTACAGTATGAGTGTTATACTATACATGTTGATGAGAACTAGAACCCTCACAGTACTGTACAGTATGAGTGATTATATTATACATGTTGATGAGAACTAGAACCCTCACAGTACTGTACAGTATGAGTGATTATACTATACATGTTGATGAGAACTAGAACCCTCACAGTACTGTACAGTATGAGTGATTATACTATACATGTTGATGAGAACTAGAACACTCACAGTACTGTACAGTATGAGTGATTATACTATACATGTTGATGAGAACTAGAAACCTCACAGTACTGTACAGTATGAGTGTTATACTATACATGTTGATGAGAACTAGAACCCTCACAGTACTGTACAGTATGAGTGTTATACTATACATGTTGATGAGAACTAGAAACCTCACAGTACTGTACAGTATGAGTGATTATATTATACTGTTGTTGACAATATATTATACTATATTGTTGATGGTTTATTTAAATTATTATTGCAGCCTGGAATTTCAGGAACTTGCTTTTTGTTTCAACTTTTTATTTTTCACAAGTGAATTACTATATGCAAAGATATAGAGAAAATAAAGGGTATTGAAGCAAATTGCTGCATTTCTGATTCATTCTTGCTACATATACTTTAGTACAGTCAATAAAATGAAAAGGTGTTATTCTTATTCTATAATGAAACACTGATTTATTTGAAAAATCTTTCAAACTTCAAAGAGAAAAGTTAATGATTTATGTAATGTTCCCTGTTAGTGTGTTTTAGGTCAGTGTTTTATGAGTGACAACGTATGCTTTCTGAGTGAGAATCGAGTTTTGGAGGTGAGATCAACTGTTTGGCCAAGATGCATGTTGGTAATGCAGACTGTCTGAAGAGTTTAGAAAAAGTGGCTTCAGTATTGACCGATGCTCGTTAGCAATTGAAAAGAACTGTAATTGGGAATAATGTGACAAGGCAACAGGATAGATAATAAACAGTAGCAGCAGTTTATGTGATGAGTAAAAAACAATGGTGCTGTCTGAGAATTGTTCGGGCCTTCCTCTGACAGCGCCTGCTATAGAGGTCCTGGATGTGACTCTCCATCCATTCTGCTGTGCCCTGAGCAGAGTGACAGATGACTGTGTGTCTGAGTAGTGACTTACTGTCCAAGTCTACTGGCCTGCGTGTCCAGGCCTGTCCAGCCCTGCCCGTCTTTCATCTGACCTGAATACCAAACCGACTGGAACGTTTGTCTGGTGGGCAAACCGCTCACGTTGACGTGGAGTGGCTGCTATCCGATCGCTGTCTGTCTCTGTGTGTGAGGCAGAGGTATGTGTGCCTGTGTGTGTGTGCCTGTGTGTGTGTTGCCTGTGTGTGTGTGTGTGTGTGTGTGTGTGTGTGTGTGTGTGTGTGTGTGTGTGTGTGTGTGTGTGTGTGTGTGTGTGTGTGTGTGTGTGTGTGTGTGTGTGTGTGTGTGTGTGTCTACGTGCACCTGTGTGTGTGCCTGTGTGTGTGTGTGTGTCTACGTGCACCTGTGTGTGTGCCTGTGTGTGTGTGTGTGCGTGTGCGTGTCTACGTGCAACTGTGTGTGCCTGTGTGTGTGTGTGTGCGTGTGCGTGTCTACGTGCAACTGTGTGTGCCTGTGTGTGTGTGTGTCTGTTTGTCTAGTTGCGTGTGTATGTGTGTATCCTGCACTGTGCCCATGGCCTTGTTTGTAGACTGTCAGTCACTGTGGACAGCCTCTTGCCAAACAGAACAGAGAGAAGCACAGCAGAGCGGCACCGGGACACACTGAGCATGCTCACACCAGGCCTGTCCGTCATCGCTAGCTGGGCTGAGGAGAATGAGTCATGACCAGAGTCACCTTGTTTAATACCATACAGCTAGCCTGATCCCAGATCTGGTTGTGCTTTTGCCTACACTCTTAGAAAAAAAGGTTCTGGATAGAACCAAAAAGGGTTCTATGCTTGCTTCATATATGGCACCCCTATAGGTTCTATGTAGAACCCTTTTGTAGGGTCCTTTGATCAGAACCCTAGGGGTTCTTCTTCACTGAACCAAAATTGGTTCCATATAGAACCCTTTTGTTCCATATAGGGTTCTATATGGAACCACATTCGGTTATATATATAACCTTAAGAGGTGCCATATATGAAGCAAGCATATAGCCCTTTTTATCTAAGAGTGTTCTCCATTGTGATTGTCAAGCATGACAATTGCATAAGGAGTTGGCTGGAGAGCAGAAACAGACTATATTTCTCTCAAGATTCTCATCAGAAAAGAAATGGGCTGAACTTGGCACGGTAATGAAAATGCATAAAACAAGTCATGCAAATTGGCCACACATCCTGACAGTAGCAGCGACACACGGCCACTCACATAATTACATCTGAAATCCCAAATAAACAGACGAATCAAATGAAGATCCCACGTGTGTGGACTGGGACTAGAAGAGCGGCTTAAAAAGAGGAAGATCACATTCTAATAGTTTTTGCTCCATTACTGTAAGTACATATGGCAGCACTAGTCAGTCATAATGTTGTTTTCCACAAAATAGCATTGAACTATCACATGGCTTCCATAACTTGAAACCCTTTAAAGTGGCAATCAGCAGTTGAAACAATAACAAAGTGTTTTCCCCGCCACTGTTTCGGTAAATAGCTGAGGGATAGGCCTAGAGAAATTGAACCACTCAATTCATAGACAGAGGTATGGATGCAAGGACTGACCATCCATGATATAAAAAAGTATAGTTCTAACCATGTTTTGACGCTACACAGTGTTTCTTTTTCATTTATTTTGTTTACAAACATTGAAATATAACAAGGTCATATTTTGCATTCTGATATGGCAGGAATCAGTGGGCATATAATATTAATATAAAAGTCCCAAAATCGATGTAGCAATTGCAAACTTCCCCTTTAACTTAGCTACTTTCCTTACTTACTTTACAAGACATAACAGAAGTCCCAGGCCTGAGGCCCCTCATCTCATCAGACATCTGCAGTACTTCTCTGTGTGTCAGAAAAGGTTGACGTATTTCAACCCAACACAATCCGAGAGAGAGAGGGAGGGAGAGCGAGTGACAGAGGCAGTCAGCGAGAAAGAGTGAGAGGGAGATAGAGAGGTATAGATGGAGAGAGAGAAAGAGGCAACACACAGAGAGAGAGAGATGGATAAACTGAATGAGAGAGAAAACAATCATCGTTGTCGAACGGCCATCTGTTTGCCATAGCCTCAGCAATAAAACAGGGCCCTTTAAACAACAAACGAGGCCCTTCCGAGGAGGACAACACCCATTAGAGCCCTCTGATTGATTGTCAACGCCGGCCTGCTCTTGGCCCGCTCTCTCCGGAGCCGGCCCGACGTACGCAACATTACCTGAACATATTATGATACTCCATTGGCCCCTAACGAGTTAAATTGACGGGAATGAATCCTGGTGCTGACAAAAAGCCTAGCTGTGGTTGTTGTTGTTGGGAAAGGAAGAAGAGATGGAAAGAGGAGGATGCAGTGTGTGTGTGTGTGTGTGTGTGTGTGTGTGTGTGTGTGTGTGTGTGTGTGTGTGTGTGTGTGTGTGTGTGTGTGTGTGTGTGTGTGTGTGTGTGTGTGTGTGTGTGTGTGTGTGTGTGTGTGTGTGTGTGTGTGTGTGTGTGTGTGTGTGTGTGTGTGTGTGTGTTTTGTGTGTGTGTGTTGATGTCTTTGTGCGTGTGTACTCTTGTGTTCTCTCATGTGTATGCATACCGTAGGCACTCTGCACGAATCGACCCAACTCCCGAATTGCCCGAGCCAACGACGCGGCTCGCCATCTGATTTTCATTCCACCAACAGGTATCAGAGGACCAGCGTTCAGCGGTCTATGTTTAATAATCATAACCCAGTACGAGGTCGGCGCCCTTATTTGTCTTTTTAAAAGCTTTTTTCCCGTCCACTTTTAACAATGTGGCTTTGTCAGGGTCCGCCGCCGACAGATCAATGCCTAATTGGATTTCCTACAACCTTCAATGGACGACCCGCGTTTAAAAATTAACGCCGTAGAACTTGAGAAATAATAATCATGATACAACGACTACGCTCCCGAGCTCGGTTATTACACACCTTAGGGGGCTGGAGGAACGACACGGCCCATAGTGTTACTATTGATTTATATCCTACACACAAACGACTTCAGATGAATGGTGCTCGGGCCACGATTCAGCTGGGAAAACAGGGGAAAAGCTTCTAAACTGGACGACTTCAGATGAATGGTGCTCGGGCCACGATTCAGCTGGGAAAACAGGGGAAAAGCTTCTAAACTGGACGACTTCAGATGAATGGTGCTCGGGCCACGATTCAGCTGGGAAAACAGGGGAAAAGCTTCTAAACTGGACGACTTCAGATGAATGGTGCTTGGGCCACGATTCAGCTGGGAAAACAGGGGAAAAGCTTCTAAACTGGACGACTTCAGATGAATGGTGCTTGGGCCACGATTCAGCTGGGAAAACAGGGGAAAAGCTTCTAAACTGGACGAATTCACTGTGGTTTCAAACTTCAGGGTTTGCAGGGACAAGCTATGCTTCTGGGGAGGGTGTTTTTCCGTGTTCTCCCTCTTCATCTCACTGAGCTGTTCTGGTTACTTTTGATCTGTCTTGTCCTGTTGACTTCCTTAACGCTCCTGTCCTGTTAATTTCCTCAATGCTCCGGTCCTGTTAACATTCCTCAATGCTCCTGTCCTGTTAATTTCCTCAATGCTCCTGTCTTGTTAACATTCCTCAATGATCCTGTCTTGTTAACATTCCTCGATGCTCCTGTCCTGTTAATTTTCTCAATGCTCCTGTGTTGTGTCTTGTGAATAGGGGGCGCTGTTTTCACTTTGGGAAAAAATCGTGCCCAATTTAAACGGCCTCGTACTCTATTCTAGATCGTACAATATGCATATTATTATTACTATTGGATAGAAAACACTCAAGTTTCTAAAACTGTTTGAATTATATCTGTGAGTAAAACAGAACTCATTTGGCAGCCTGTGTCCCCTGGTCTAACCTGCAGCCTGTGTCCCCTGGTCTAACCTGCAGCCTGTGTCCCCTGTTCTAACCTGCAGCCTGTGTCCCCTGTTCTAACCTGCAGCTTGTGGCCTCTGGTCTAACCTGCAGCCTGTGTCCTCTGGTCTGACCTGCAGCCTGTGTCCTCTGGTCTGACCTGCAGCCTGTGTCCCTTGTTCTAACCTGCAGCCTGTGTCCTCTGGTCTGACCTGCAGCCTGTGTCCTCTGGTCTAACCTGCAGCCTGTGTCCCCTGTTCTAACCTGCAGCTTGTGTCCTCTGGTCTAACCTGCAGCCTGTGTCCTCTGGTCTAACCTGCAGCCTGTGTCCCCTGTTCTAACCTGCAGCTTGTGTCCTCTGGTCTAACCTGCAGCCTGTGTCCTCTGGTCTAACCTGCAGCCTGTGTCCCCTGTTCTAACCTGCAGCTTGTGGCCTCTGGTCTAACCTGCAGCCTGTGTCCTCTGGTCTAACCTGCAGCCTGTGTCCTCTGGTCTGACCTGCAGCTTGTGTCCTCTGGTCTGACCTGCAGCCTGTGTCCCCTGGTCTAACCTGCAGCCTGTGTCCCCTGTTCTAACCTGCAGCCTGTGTCCCCTGTTCTAACCTGCAGCTTGTGTCCTCTGGTCTAACCTGCAGCCTGTGTCCTCTGTTCTAACCTGCAGCCTGTGTCCTCTGGTCTAACCTGCAGCCTGTGTCCTCTGGTCTAACCTGCAGCCTGTGTCCTCTGGTCTAACCTGCAGCCTGTGTCCTCTGGTCTAACCTGCAGCCTGTGTCCTCTGGTCTAACCTGCAGCCTGTGTCCCCTGTTCTAACCTGCAGCCTGTGTCCCCTGTTCTAACCTGCAGCCTGTGTCCTCTGGTCTAACCTGCAGCCTGTGTCCTCTGGTCTAACCTGCAGCCTGTGTCCTCTGGTCTAACCTGCAGCCTGTGTCCCCTGTTCTAACCTGCAGCTTGTGTCCTCTGGTCTAACCTGCAGCCTGTGTCCTCTGGTCTAACCTGCAGCCTGTGTCCCTTGTTCTAACCTGCAGCTTGTGTCCTCTGGTCTAACCTGCAGCTTGTGGCCTCTGGTCTAACCTGCAGCCTGTGTCCTCTGGTCTAACCTGCAGCCTGTGTCCCCTGTTCTAACCTGCAGCCTGTGTCCCCTGTTCTAACCTGCAGCCTGTGTCCCCTGTTCTAACCTGCAGCCTGTGTTCTCTGGTCTAACCTGCAGCCTGTGTTCTCTGGAGCCTCTGTCCTCTGCTTGTCCCTCTGTACTGTGCTTACCTGCTCTATCCTCCTGTTGATTTTTCTGGGCAGGAAGTCACGGTATCCTCTGCCCTCTGCCTCCTGGGCTCCACTTCACAGGAGCTGTGACATCGTCAGCGTGAGACAAACAGCCCGATGTGATCGGTATCGATCTACCGCAGGGGGGAGGGAAAGTCGGCCGGTGGATGAGAGGAAAAAGGGAGGGAACGAAACAAACATGAAAGGAAAGGAGATCTGTCAGGGCCCCGGGAGAGGGTGGAGGTGGTGGAAGAGAGGAGAAGGGGATGAGAAGAAAAGAAGAAGGCCTCAGGCGTGAATCGGATGTCCGTATCCCACGCAGGGATATCGTCCCGGCCGTTTGAAACGCCCTTCTTTAATCAACTGCTAATCCGCGGTGGTGTAAAGGTAAACTCCCAACGTTCTTTCAGTGTTAATTAAACCTAACATGTCCTCCCCTGTGATGTCATCCTCAAGGTCGTCAACACTGACAGGGGAATACAGACCGGCATCGTGCTGGATGGCTTTGTACCCTGGCTGAGGGGTCCAGCCAGGCTGAGAGGACCCCTGGGTGCACAGATGCTGGGTATGAGCTAATTCCTATATGATTCCATGATGATTTAAACTGGTGACAGTTCCCTGTTCATTAGCTCAAAAGTGAATAATATTGGTCGCTATACAGCTAGAGTTGGAATAGTAGTCGGTGAATATGTTATTTGGCAGACTGGGTTCATTAATTGTCTTGTAATATAATAATTGTATAATATATTCCATTAAGCAGACTCTTTTATCCTAATTGAGTTACAGTCACGCGTGCACACATTGTACATACAGGTGGTCTCGGGAATCGAACACACTATCCTGGCGTTGCAAGCACCATGGTTAACCAACTGAGCTATAGAAATCTCATCTTTAGAGTGTGTTATGATTCTCTAATTACCTCTTACCCACCTGTTCCATCCCCACACTCTCCCTCGCTCTCGTTCATCCTCATCCCCACACTCTCCCTCGCTCTCGTTCATCCTCATCCCCACACTCTCCCTCGCTCTCGTTCATCCTCATCCCCACACTCTCCCTCGCTCTCGTTCATCCTCATCCCCACACTCTCCCTCGCTCTCGTTCATCCTCATCCCCACACTCTCCCTCGCTCTCGTTCATCCTCATCCCCACACTCTCCCTCGCTCTCGTTCATCCTCATCCCCACACTCTCCCTCGCTCTCGTTCATCCTCATCCCCACACTCTCCCTCGCTCTCGTTCATCCTCATCCCCACACTCTCTCTCGCTCTCGTTCATCCTCATCCCCACACTCTCCCTCGTTCTCGTTCATCCTCATCCCCACACTCTCCCCCCCGCTCTCGTTCATCCTCATCCCCACTCTCCCCCGCTCTCGTTCATCCTCATCCCCACACTCTCCCCCTCGCTCTCGTTCATCCTCATCCCCTGTGGCACAAGGACAATGAGATGCGGTGTTGAAGTCCTAATGGCCATTAGTTTCCAGGTGGTTTGACCCGGCTCTCCGTGGCACCACATCAGCATGGTGATTGGCTGGGATAATTCCCCCTGGGCCTTAATGACTGCTACCAACCATTTATCTTTTAGTCAAAGAGCAAGGCTACAGCTTTAAGAAGACACACACGTAAGGGCTTGTGGAAATACATGTGTAGACGGACAGATGGATGGACAGATGACAATGCACACCAGCATTTATGCACACACACACTCCCCCCTATTGCCTAGTCAGTTTTACCCCTACCTACATGTACATATTACCTCAACTACCTCGTACCCCTGCACATTGACTCGGTACCAGTACTCTTGTCACCCATGTTCTCACGTGAGAGAATAAGTCCAAACAGTGAAGCAGAGAAAACCAGTGTTAGTTCAGTCACCGTGAAGAAACTGTTTAGGAGAGGAGGGAGTGGAGAGAGAAACATCCAAAGGAACAAAAGTTGTATTTTAAATAAATATTTGGATCATTTTCAACATTTTCACATGAAAGTTATCCAGGTTAGGGTCACTTTGCGCATAGACACAGAACACACAAACAAATAGCCTGATCACTTTTACCCCTACCCACATATTACCTCAATTACCCCGTACCCCTGCACATTGACTCTGTACTGGTACCCCTGCACAATGACTCGGTACTGGTACCCCTGCACATTGACTCAGTACTGGTACCCCTGCACAATGACTCGGTACTGGTACCCCTGTACATTGACTCGGTACTGGTACCCCTGCACATTGACTCTGTACTGGTACCCCTGCACATTGACTCAGTACTGGTACCCCTGCACATTGACTCTGTACTGGTACCCCTGCACATTGACTCTGTACTGGTACCCCTGCACATTGACTCTGTACTGGTACCCCTGCACATTGACTCTGTACTGGTACCCCTCTACATTGACTCTGTACTGGTACCCCTGCACATTGACTCTGTACTGGTACCCCTGCACATTGACTCTGTACTGGTACCCCTGCACATTGACTCTGTACTGGTACGCCTGCACATTGACTCTGTACTGGTACGCCTGCACATTGACTCTGTACTGGTACCCCTGCACATTGACTCTGTACTGGTACCCCTGCACATTGACTCTGTACTGGTACGCCTGCACATTGACTCTGTACTGGTACCCCTGCACATTGACTCTGTACTGGTACCCCTGCACATTGACTCTGTACTGGTACCCCTGCACATTGACTCTGTACTGGTACCCCCGCACATTGACTCGGTACTGGTACCCTTTATATAGCCTCGTTATTGTTATTTATTGTGTTACTATTTATTTTCTTCTTACTTCTTAACTCTGTATTGTTGGGAAAGAACTCGTGAGTAAGCATTTCACGGTAAAGTCTACACCTTTTGTATTCGACACGTGACAAATCAAATTTGATTTGACACACACACACACACCACACGCACAGCTGAAACCCAAGCGTGTAACCCATGCTGGGGAATAATCACTTCTCTCTTTGACCAACAGAAAGGAGACAGCGAAAAGACGGACTGGAGTAGCGAGAGCAGCGGGGCCACAACCTTAATCTCCCTCCATAGCAGACAGAGAGACAGAGAAAGACGGACTGGAGTAGCGAGAGCAGCGGGGCCACAACCTTAATCTCCCTCCATAGCAGACAGAGAGACAGAGAAAAGACGGACTGGAGTAGCGAGAGCAGCGGGGCCACAACCTTAATCTCCCTCCATAGCAGACAGAGAGACAGAGAAAAGACGGACTGGAGTAGCGAGAGCAGCGGGGCCACAACCTTAATCTCCCTCCATAGCAGACAGAGAGACAGAGAAAGACAGACTGGAGTAGCGAGAGCAGCGGGGCCACAACCTTAATCTCCCTCCATAGCAGACAGAGAGACAGAGAAAGACAGACTGGAGTAGCGAGAGCAGCGGGGCCACAACCTTAATCTCCCTCCATAGCAGACAGAGAGACAGAGAAAAGACGGACTGGAGTAGCGAGAGCAGCGGGGCCACAACCTTAATCTCCCTCCATAGCAGACAGAGAGACAGAGAAGTACGGACTGGAGTAGCGAGAGCAGCGGGGCCACAACCTTAATCTCCCTCCATAGCAGACAGAGAGACAGAGAAAGACGGACTGGAGTAGCGAGAGCAGCGGGGCCACAACCTTAATCTCCCTCCATAGCAGACAGAGAGACAGAGAAAAGACGGACTGGAGTAGCGAGAGCAGCGGGGCCACAACCTTAATCTCCCTCCATAGCAGACAGAGAGACAGAGAAAGACGGACTGGAGTAGCGAGAGCAGCGGGGCCACAACCTTAATCTCCCTCCATAGCAGACAGAGAGACAGAGAAAGACGGACTGGAGTAGCGAGAGCAGCGGGGCCACAACCTTAATCTCCCTCCATAGCAGACAGAGAGACAGAGAAAGACGGACTGGAGTAGCGAGAGCAGCGGGGCCACAACCTTAATCTCCCTCCATAGCAGACAGAGAGACAGAGAAAGACGGACTGGAGTAGCGAGAGCAGCGGGGCCACAACCTTAATCTCCCTCCATAGCAGACAGAGAGACAGAGAAAGACGGACTGGAGTAGCGAGAGCAGCGGGGCCACAACCTTAATCTCCCTCCATAGCAGACAGAGAGACAGAGAAAAGACGGACTGGAGTAGCGAGAGCAGCGGGGCCACAACCTTAATCTCCCTCCATAGCAGACAGAGAGACAGAGAAAAGACGGACTGGAGTAGCGAGAGCAGCGGGGCCACAACCTTAATCTCCCTCCATAGCAGACAGAGAGACAGAGAAAGACAGACTGGAGTAGCGAGAGCAGCGGGGCCACAACCTTAATCTCCCTCCATAGCAGACAGAGAGACAGAGAAAGACAGACTGGAGTAGCGAGAGCAGCGGGGCCACAACCTTAATCTCCCTCCATAGCAGACAGAGAGACAGAGAAAAGACGGACTGGAGTAGCGAGAGCAGCGGGGCCACAACCTTAATCTCCCTCCATAGCAGACAGAGAGACAGAGAAGTACGGACTGGAGTAGCGAGAGCAGCGGGGCCACAACCTTAATCTCCCTCCATAGCAGACAGAGAGACAGAGAAAGACGGACTGGAGTAGCGAGAGCAGCGGGGCCACAACCTTAATCTCCCTCCATAGCAGACAGAGAGACAGAGAAAAGACGGACTGGAGTAGCGAGAGCAGCGGGGCCACAACCTTAATCTCCCTCCATAGCAGACAGAGAGACAGAGAAAGACGGACTGGAGTAGCGAGAGCAGCGGGGCCACAACCTTAATCTCCCTCCATAGCAGACAGAGAGACAGAGAAAGACGGACTGGAGTAGCGAGAGCAGCGGGGCCACAACCTTAATCTCCCTCCATAGCAGACAGAGAGACAGAGAAAGACGGACTGGAGTAGCGAGAGCAGCGGGGCCACAACCTTAATCTCCCTCCATAGCAGACAGAGAGACAGAGAAAGACGGACTGGAGTAGCGAGAGCAGCGGGGCCACAACCTTAATCTCCCTCCATAGCAGACAGAGAGACAGAGAAAAGACGGAATGGAGTAGCGAGAGCAGCGGGGCCACAACCTTAATCTCCCTCCATAGCAGACAGAGAGACAGAGAAAAGACGGACAGGAGTAGCGAGAGCAGAGGGGCCACAACCTTAATCTCCCTCCATAGCAGACAGAGAGACAGAGAAAGACGGACTGGAGTAGCGAGAGCAGCGGGGCCACAACCTTAGTCTCCCTCCATAGCAGACAGAGAGACAGAGAAAGACGGACTGGAGTAGCGAGAGCAGCGGGGCCACAACCTTAATCTCCCTCCATAGCAGACAGAGAGACAGAGAAAAGACGGACTGGAGTAGCGAGAGCAGAGGGGCCACAACCTTAATCTCCCTCCATAGCAGACAGAGAGACAGAGAAAAGACGGACTGGAGTAGCGAGAGCAGCGGGGCCACAACCTTAATCTCCCTCCATAGCAGACAGAGAGACAGCGAAGAACGGACTGGAGTAGCGAGAGCAGCGGGGCCACAACCTTAATCTCCCTCCATAGCAGACAGAGAGACAGAGAAAGATGGACTGGAGTAGCGAGAGCAGCGGGGCCACAACCTTAATCTCCCTCCATAGCAGACAGAGAGACAGAGAAAAGACGGACTGGAGTAGCGAGAGCAGCGGGGCCACAACCTTAATCTCCCTCCATAGCAGACAGAGAGACAGCGAAGAACGGACTGGAGTAGCGAGAGCAGCGGGGCCACAACCTTAATCTCCCTCCATAGCAGACAGAGAGACAGCGAAAGACGGACTGGAGTAGCGAGAGCAGCGGGGCCACAACCTTAATCTCCCTCCATAGCAGACAGAGAGACAGAGAAAGACGGACTGGAGTAGCGAGAGCAGCGGGGCCACAACCTTAATCTCCCTCCATAGCAGACAGAGAGACAGAGAAAAGACGGACTGGAGTAGCGAGAGCAGCGGGGCCACAACCTTAATCTCCCTCCATAGCAGACAGAGAGACAGAGAAAAGACGGACTGGAGTAGCGAGAGCAGCGGGGCCACAACCTTAATCTCCCTCCATAGCAGACAGAGAGACAGAGAAAGACGGACTGGAGTAGCGAGAGCAGCGGGGCCACAACCTTAATCTCCCTCCATAGCAGACAGAGAGAGAGAAAGACGGACTGGAGTAGCGAGAGCAGCGGGGCCACAACCTTAATCTCCCTCCATAGCAGACAGAGAGACAGAGAAAGACGGACTGGAGTAGCGAGAGCAGCGGGGCCACAACCTTAATCTCCCTCCATAGCAGACAGAGAGACAGAGAAAGACGGACTGGAGTAGCGAGAGCAGCGGGGCCACAACCTTAATCTCCCTCCATAGCAGACAGAGAGACAGAGAAAAGACGGAATGGAGTAGCGAGAGCAGCGGGGCCACAACCTTAATCTCCCTCCATAGCAGACAGAGAGACAGAGAAAAGACGGACAGGAGTAGCGAGAGCAGAGGGGCCACAACCTTAATCTCCCTCCATAGCAGACAGAGAGACAGAGAAAGACGGACTGGAGTAGCGAGAGCAGCGGGGCCACAACCTTAGTCTCCCTCCATAGCAGACAGAGAGACAGAGAAAGACGGACAGGAGTAGCGAGAGCAGAGGGGCCACAACCTTAATCTCCCTCCATAGCAGACAGAGAGACAGAGAAAGACGGACTGGAGTAGCGAGAGCAGCGGGGCCACAACCTTAGTCTCCCTCCATAGCAGACAGAGAGACAGAGAAAGACGGACTGGAGTAGCGAGAGCAGCGGGGCCACAACCTTAATCTCCCTCCATAGCAGACAGAGAGACAGAGAAAAGACGGACTGGAGTAGCGAGAGCAGAGGGGCCACAACCTTAATCTCCCTCCATAGCAGACAGAGAGACAGAGAAAAGACGGACTGGAGTAGCGAGAGCAGCGGGGCCACAACCTTAATCTCCCTCCATAGCAGACAGAGAGACAGCGAAGAACGGACTGGAGTAGCGAGAGCAGCGGGGCCACAACCTTAATCTCCCTCCATAGCAGACAGAGAGACAGAGAAAGATGGACTGGAGTAGCGAGAGCAGCGGGGCCACAACCTTAATCTCCCTCCATAGCAGACAGAGAGACAGAGAAAGACGGACTGGAGTAGCGAGAGCAGCGGGGCCACAACCTTAATCTCCCTCCATAGCAGACAGAGAGACAGAGAAAAGACGGACTGGAGTAGCGAGAGCAGCGGGGCCACAACCTTAATCTCCCTCCATAGCAGACAGAGAGACAGCGAAGAACGGACTGGAGTAGCGAGAGCAGCGGGGCCACAACCTTAATCTCCCTCCATAGCAGACAGAGAGACAGCGAAAGACGGACTGGAGTAGCGAGAGCAGCGGGGCCACAACCTTAATCTCCCTCCATAGCAGACAGAGAGACAGAGAAAGACGGACTGGAGTAGCGAGAGCAGCGGGGCCACAACCTTAATCTCCCTCCATAGCAGACAGAGAGACAGAGAAAGACGGACTGGAGTAGCGAGAGCAGCGGGGCCACAACCTTAATCTCCCTCCATAGCAGACAGAGAGACAGAGAAAAGACGGACTGGAGTAGCGAGAGCAGCGGGGCCACAACCTTAATCTCCCTCCATAGCAGACAGAGAGACAGAGAAAGACGGACTGGAGTAGCGAGAGCAGCGGGGCCACAACCTTAATCTCCCTCCATAGCAGACAGAGAGACAGAGAAAGACGGACTGGAGTAGCGAGAGCAGCGGGGCCACAACCTTAATCTCCCTCCATAGCAGACAGAGAGACAGAGAAAAGACGGACTGGAGTAGCGAGAGCAGCGGGGCCACAACCTTAATCTCCCTCCATAGCAGACAGAGAGACAGCGAAGAACGGACTGGAGTAGCGAGAGCAGCGGGGCCACAACCTTAATCTCCCTCCATAGCAGACAGAGAGACAGCGAAAGACGGACTGGAGTAGCGAGAGCAGCGGGGCCACAACCTTAATCTCCCTCCATAGCAGACAGAGAGACAGAGAAAGACGGACTGGAGTAGCGAGAGCAGCGGGGCCACAACCTTAATCTCCCTCCATAGCAGACAGAGAGACAGAGAAAGACGGACTGGAGTAGCGAGAGCAGCGGGGCCACAACCTTAATCTCCCTCCCTAGCAGACAGAGAGACAGAGAAAAGACGGACTGGAGTAGCGAGAGCAGCGGGGCCACAACCTTAATCTCCCTCCATAGCAGACAGAGAGAAAGAGAAAGAGGGACTGGAGTAGCGAGAGCAGCGGGGCCACAACCTTAATCTCCCTCCATAGCAGACAGAGAGAGAGAAAGACGGACTGGAGTAGCGAGAGCAGCGGGGCCACAACCTTAATCTCTCTCCATAGCAGACAGAGAGACAGAGAAAGACGGACTGGAGTAGCGAGAGCAGCGGGGCCACAACCTTAATCTCCCTCCATAGCAGACAGAGAGACAGAGAAAGACGGACTGGAGTAGCGAGAGCAGCGGGGCCACAACCTTAATCTCCCTCCATAGCAGACAGAGAGACAGAGAAAAGACGGAATGGAGTAGCGAGAGCAGCGGGGCCACAACCTTAATCTCCCTCCATAGCAGACAGAGAGACAGAGAAAAGACGGACAGGAGTAGCGAGAGCAGAGGGGCCACAACCTTAATCTCCCTCCATAGCAGACAGAGAGACAGAGAAAGACGGACTGGAGTAGCGAGAGCAGCGGGGCCACAACCTTAGTCTCCCTCCATAGCAGACAGAGAGACAGAGAAAGACGGACAGGAGTAGCGAGAGCAGAGGGGCCACAACCTTAATCTCCCTCCATAGCAGACAGAGAGACAGAGAAAGACGGACTGGAGTAGCGAGAGCAGCGGGGCCACAACCTTAGTCTCCCTCCATAGCAGACAGAGAGACAGAGAAAGACGGACTGGAGTAGCGAGAGCAGCGGGGCCACAACCTTAATCTCCCTCCATAGCAGACAGAGAGACAGAGAAAAGACGGACTGGAGTAGCGAGAGCAGAGGGGCCACAACCTTAATCTCCCTCCATAGCAGACAGAGAGACAGAGAAAAGACGGACTGGAGTAGCGAGAGCAGCGGGGCCACAACCTTAATCTCCCTCCATAGCAGACAGAGAGACAGCGAAGAACGGACTGGAGTAGCGAGAGCAGCGGGGCCACAACCTTAATCTCCCTCCATAGCAGACAGAGAGACAGAGAAAGATGGACTGGAGTAGCGAGAGCAGCGGGGCCACAACCTTAATCTCCCTCCATAGCAGACAGAGAGACAGAGAAAGACGGACTGGAGTAGCGAGAGCAGCGGGGCCACAACCTTAATCTCCCTCCATAGCAGACAGAGAGACAGAGAAAAGACGGACTGGAGTAGCGAGAGCAGCGGGGCCACAACCTTAATCTCCCTCCATAGCAGACAGAGAGACAGCGAAGAACGGACTGGAGTAGCGAGAGCAGCGGGGCCACAACCTTAATCTCCCTCCATAGCAGACAGAGAGACAGCGAAAGACGGACTGGAGTAGCGAGAGCAGCGGGGCCACAACCTTAATCTCCCTCCATAGCAGACAGAGAGACAGAGAAAGACGGACTGGAGTAGCGAGAGCAGCGGGGCCACAACCTTAATCTCCCTCCATAGCAGACAGAGAGACAGAGAAAGACGGACTGGAGTAGCGAGAGCAGCGGGGCCACAACCTTAATCTCCCTCCATAGCAGACAGAGAGACAGAGAAAAGACGGACTGGAGTAGCGAGAGCAGCGGGGCCACAACCTTAATCTCCCTCCATAGCAGACAGAGAGACAGAGAAAGACGGACTGGAGTAGCGAGAGCAGCGGGGCCACAACCTTAATCTCCCTCCATAGCAGACAGAGAGACAGAGAAAGACGGACTGGAGTAGCGAGAGCAGCGGGGCCACAACCTTAATCTCCCTCCATAGCAGACAGAGAGACAGAGAAAGACGGACTGGAGTAGCGAGAGCAGCGGGGCCACAACCTTAATCTCCCTCCATAGCAGACAGAGAGACAGAGAAAGACGGACTGGAGTAGCGAGAGCAGCGGGGCCACAACCTTAATCTCCCTCCATAGCAGACAGAGAGACAGAGAAAAGACGGAATGGAGTAGCGAGAGCAGCGGGGCCACAACCTTAATCTCCCTCCATAGCAGACAGAGAGACAGAGAAAAGACGGACAGGAGTAGCGAGAGCAGAGGGGCCACAACCTTAATCTCCCTCCATAGCAGACAGAGAGACAGAGAAAGACGGACTGGAGTAGCGAGAGCAGCGGGGCCACAACCTTAGTCTCCCTCCATAGCAGACAGAGAGACAGAGAAAGACGGACTGGAGTAGCGAGAGCAGCGGGGCCACAACCTTAATCTCCCTCCATAGCAGACAGAGAGACAGAGAAAAGACGGACTGGAGTAGCGAGAGCAGAGGGGCCACAACCTTAATCTCCCTCCATAGCAGACAGAGAGACAGAGAAAAGACGGACTGGAGTAGCGAGAGCAGCGGGGCCACAACCTTAATCTCCCTCCATAGCAGACAGAGAGACAGCGAAGAACGGACTGGAGTAGCGAGAGCAGCGGGGCCACAACCTTAATCTCCCTCCATAACAGACAGAGAGACAGAGAAAGATGGACTGGAGTAGCGAGAGCAGCGGGGCCACAACCTTAATCTCCCTCCATAGCAGACAGAGAGACAGAGAAAGACGGACTGGAGTAGCGAGAGCAGCGGGGCCACAACCTTAATCTCCCTCCATAGCAGACAGAGAGACAGAGAAAAGACGGACTGGAGTAGCGAGAGCAGCGGGGCCACAACCTTAATCTCCCTCCATAGCAGACAGAGAGACAGCGAAGAACGGACTGGAGTAGCGAGAGCAGCGGGGCCACAACCTTAATCTCCCTCCATAGCAGACAGAGAGACAGAGAAAGACGGACTGGAGTAGCGAGAGCAGCGGGGCCACAACCTTAATCTCCCTCCATAGCAGACAGAGAGACAGAGAAAGACGGACTGGAGTAGCGAGAGCAGCGGGGCCACAACCTTAATCTCCCTCCATAGCAGACAGAGAGACAGAGAAAGACGGGGTTGTGATCTTCAGTGGGGGAGGGCTGGGGGACCTGAGCTCACTTAGCGGAAAGGAAATGAGAAAGCATTCTGCTGTGAAGCCCAGGCCACAGGCTTTGTTACACACTGTGGGGGTCAGCGGGGTTCACATAGAAGGTCAAATGAAGGTCAAGGGCCATCTGGCTTTCTCTGTACGTTCCGAGAAAGGCTTGCCGACAGCGTATCTTTCTGAGAAATATTTCATGCTGAAAGGATGGATATGACTTTTTCCTCTTCTTCATCATCTCCTGCTACTGTCTCCCTCTCTCACTAGCATCGTCATCATCTCCTGCTACTGTCTCCCTCTCTCACTAGCATCGTCATCATCTCCTGCTACTGTCTCCCTCTCTCACTAGCATCTTCATCATCTCCTGCTACTGTCTCCCTCTCTCACTAGCATCGTCATCATCTCCTGCTACTGTCTCCCTCTCTCACTAGCATCGTCATCATCTCCTGCTACTGTCTCCCTCTCTCACTAGCATCGTCATCATCTCCTGCTACTGTCTCCCTCTCTCACTAGCATCGTCATCATCTCCTGCTACTGTCTCCCTCTCTCACTAGCATCGTCATCATCTCCTGCTACTGTCTCCCTCTCTCACTAGCATCGTCATCATCTCCTGCTACTGTCTCCCTCTCTCACTAGCATCGTCATCATCTCCTGCTACTGTCTCCCTCTCTCACTAGCATCGTCATCATCTCCTGCTACTGTCTCCCTCTCTCACTAGCATCGTCATCATCTCCTGGTACTGTCTCCCTCTCTCACTAGCATCGTCATCATCTCCTGCTACTGTCTCCCTCTCTCACTAGCATCGTCATCATCTCCTGCTACTGTCTCCCTCTCTCACTAGCATCTTCATCATCTCCTGCTACTGTCTCCCTCTCTCACTAGCATCTTCATCATCTCCTGCTACTGTCTCCCTCTCTCACTAGCATCGTCATCATCTCCTGCTACTGTCTCCCTCTCTCACTAGCATCGTCATCATCTCCTGCTACTTTCTCCCTCTCTCACTAGCATCGTCATTCTTGCAGAGAAAAAACGTTTAGATAAATCACACTTTCTCTCAGAAACACACTCACACACACGCACAAGCACGCACGCACTAGGGTTTAAGAGCGGGAACCGCTATTTCCCGGCCAAACCCATTATCGTTTCCGGGGATAAATAATGGAGAGGAACTGGTAAATTATATACAATGTCTAAATAGATATATATATATATAGAGAGAGAGGTAGTTTCACTTGCTTTGGCAATGTAAACATATGTTTCCCATGCCAATAAAGCCCTTTGAATTTAATTGAGAGAGAGAGAGAAGGGGGGGAGAAGAGAGAGAGAGATGGTGAGAGAGGAGAGAAAGAGAGAGAGAGGGGTAGTTTCACTTGATTTGGCAATGTAAACATATGTTTCCCATGCCAATAACGCCCTTTGAATTTAATTGAGAGAGAGAGAGAGAGCGAGAGAGAGGTAGTTTCACTTGCTTTGGCAATGTAAACATATGTTTCCCATGCCAATAAAGCCCTTTGAATTTAATTGAGAGAGAGAGAGAAGGGGGAGAAGAGAGAGAGATGGTGAGAGGGAAGAGAGAGAGAGAGGGAGCGAGAGAGAGAGAGGAGAGAGGGAGAGAGAGAGAGAGAGAGAGGGAGCGAGAGAGAGAGAGGGAGCGAAAGATAGAGAGAGAGGGAGCAAGAGAGAGAGGGAGCGAGAGAGAGAGGAAGCGAGAGAGAAGAAGCGAGAGAGAGACGTAGAGGGAGAGCGAGCGAGAGAGAGGCACAGGGAGTGAAGAATGGCCAGTAGTGTCCAGACAGACAGAGCGTGGCAGGATGGAAGGAAGGAAGGAGGGAGGGAGGCTGTTAGATTATCTCTCTCTGTGCAGACCTCCCTCTGCTCTGATTAAGATCAGACACGTCAGCACTCTGGACCTGATGGATCCCCAACATTAACCCACCCTCCCTCTGCTCTGTGTGTGTGTGTGTGTGTGTGTGTGTGTGTGTGTGTGTGTGTGTGTGTGTGTGTGTGTGTGTGTGTGTGTGTGTGTGTGTGTGTGTGTGTGTGTGTGTGTGTGTGTGTGTGTGTGTGTGTGTGTGTGTGTGTGTGTGTGTGTGTGTGTGTGTGTGTGTCTGTGTGTCTGTGTGCGTGCGAGCATTTAATGGTGTGCCCTCAATTACCTGAGGGGGTATTGGTGTGAGCATGAGAACGTGTGTGTGTGTGTGTGTGTGTGTGTGTGTGTGTGTGTGTGTGTGTGTGTGTGTTTCTCAAGCCGGGCCTCCTCCATTACCTCAGGTCAGAACAAAGACCCAGGCGTGGCTAGGGGGGGGATCAGTGATGGAGTTCAGCGGATAAGCAGTGTGTGTGTGTGTGTGTGTGTAACAGTGGACTCAGGTGCTAGCCTCTCGTAATGACTAGAGCTGAGCACACAGGTTTGTAGAAGAGCACCGTACAGCATATTCTGGCCCCAGGGCACAGCTGGGAGATATAGGATAGTATAGGACATACACACATTGGCATGCGCACAAACGCACACCAACGCACACACACGCACAAATAAACGCATAACATTATTTCACTCATACCAAATTGTTATATAAGAAATGCCTTCCCACACACTGCAGACACACACACACACTCTCTCTCTCTCGTTTCTTTTCTAAGGATGCACCAAAACAAAAGCACCCTGCCTCTGTCTCTTAACCCCTAATAATAACAGCGGCCATATTGTCCAACACCTGCCTCACCATCTCTTAACCTGATGAGGACCAGGGGGTGCTATTTTCACTTTGGGGGAAAATCGTATACAATTTAAACGGCCTCGTAATCAATTCTTGCTCGTACAATATGCATATTATTATTACTATTGGATAGAAAACAGTCTCTAGTTTCTAAAACCGTTTGAATTATTTCTCTAAGTGAAACAGAACTCTTTTTACAGACCATTTCCTATCCGGAAGTGAGATTTCCAAAAGCGAAGTCTCTCTTCAAGACCTTGTCTATAAAAGGGCATGTCACTTATGACTGTAGAAACACGTCATACGCCTTCCCCTGGGTGTCATGCGGAAGTGAGAGCAGAAATGACTTGATTATCTCGTCCTGGGATTGAACACAACCTCTTGGAGTGACAGGAGCGCCATTTGTTTTTTTTCCTGGGCGCGAAGTTGGACCTGGGCTCGGCTCCTGGAAAGCCCTCGTTAAAGGTGAATACGTTCTCCAGCTTCGATTTTATTTGATACATGTCACAATATCATCCTAAAGTATGTTTTTTCAATATAGTTTAATTATATTATTGAAATTTATTCTGGACTTTAGAGGTGATGCGTCGCAAGAATTGGTTCAAGAATGAGAGGTTAGCACCGCACTGCCAGTGTGCTTGCTAATTCAAGAGGGAAATCGTTCGTTCTGGATCCAAATAAAGTCGGTTCTGAACAAAGGACCCCTTGGAGAACATTCTGATGGAAGATCAACAAAGATAAGGACCCAATTTGGGATGCTTTTTCATATATCTGTCGAACTGTGCTATCGCTACCATTTGACTAGAATCAATGCTGCTGTGTGTTAGCTATTGTAGTAAGCTAATATAACGATATATTGTGTTTTCGCTGTAAAACACTTCAAAAATCGGAAATATTGGCTATATTCACAAGATATTTGTCTTTCATTAGCTATCCACCATATATTTGTCTGAAATGTTTTATGATGAGTAATTAGGTAGTTGACGTTGGTGTCTGTATTTTCTCTGGCTACTCCCGTGTGATTTCTGACTGTAGCTATGATGGTGGCTATGTTGGTAGCAGTAATGTAAAACTGATTTATAGCTAAAATATGCACATTTTTCGAACAAAACATAGATTTATTGTATAACATGTTATAAGACTGTCATCTGATTAAGTTGTTTCTTGGTTTCTTTGGTTTGTTCTAGGTTAGTTTGGTTGATTTTGATTTTGCTACCTGTGCTGTGAAAAATGTCTGTGCTTTTTTCTATTTGTTGGTGAGCTAACATAAATATATATTGTGTTTTCCCTGTAAAACATTTAAAAAATCGGACATGTTGGCTGGATTCACAAGATCTGTATCTTTCATTAGCTGTATTGGACTTGTTAATGTGTGAAAGTTAAATATTTCTAAAAAAATATTTTTTGAATTTCGCGCTCTGCCTTTTCAGTGGAATGTGGGAGGAGTTCCGCTAGCGGAACGGGGGAGCCTCCGCTTCTCATCCCTCCTTCCCTCCATCCCCATGGCCAAACACGGCCGTCCCCAGTCTCTCTAATCTATCATCAACCCCCCCCCCCCCATCTGGATCTGAGCAGCGGCACTGGGCTTGGCTTGTCAGCCTGTTTATTTTTGTCTACAATGGAGAATGATCGTGTTTGTCCCAGCGTACTGTCTGACAGACAAGAGGGAATGTAAGAGGAGGATGGTCAGCTGAGACAGGATGGTCAGCTGAGACAGGATGGTCAGCTGAGACAGGATGGTCAGCTGAGACAGGATGGTCAGCTGAGACAGGATGGTTAGCTGAGACAGGATGGTCAGCTGAGACAGGATGGTTAGCTGAGACAGGATGGTTAGCTGAGACAGGATGGTCAGCTGAGACAGGATGGTCAGCTGAGACAGGATGGTTAGCTGAGACAGGATGGTCAGCTGAGACAGGATGGTCAGCTGAGACAGGATGGTCAGCTGAGACAGGATGGTTAGCTGAGACAGGATGGTTAGCTGAGACAGGATGGTTAGCTGAGACAGGATGGTCAGCTGAGATAGGATGGTTAGCTGAGACAGGATGGTTAGCTGAGACAGGATGGTTAGCTGAGACAGGATGGTTAGCTGAGACAGGATGGTCAGCTGAGACAGGATGGTCAGCTGAGACAGGATGGTCAGCTGAGACAGGATGGTCAGCTGAGACAGGATGGTTAGCTGAGACAGGATGGTCAGCTGAGACAGGATGGTTAGCTGAGACAGGATCGTTAGCTGAGACAGGATGGTCAGCTGAGACAGGATGTGCAACGGAATGATGACCATGTTCTGAGATCGTGGTCTGCGGCATCGCAGTCTCAAGAGACTAATCAAATCAAATGTTATATGTCACATGCTTAGTAAACAACAGGTGTAGACTAACAGTGAAATGCTTACTTACGGGTTCTTTTCCCACAATGCAGTTAAAGATCAAAAATAAAACATAGAAATAGTATAAATGGAGTCTTCTTATAAATACCATATATTTCTTGTGCCTTGGGGGTTAGACGTTAACACAGCGTCTGTTGTGGCTGTAAAGTACAGTCCATGAACAGGAAGGAGATATGACCAGGAACAACACAGAGCCAATCTAGTCCGGTCATGATGTCAGGAGAACCAACGGGTAACTCCATGCACTATCCCGATGTCTTTGTTTCTCCTCATCCTCATACACTTAGAAAGTCACCTCACATCCTTCCCCCGACTAGGAAATGAAGACAATTGATTGGTGACAACATTGCCATGCCAACGGCGTAACACGTGGAAATGTAATCCCTGCGTGAAACCCCCAAAGGACCCTGCAGGATTTGCATTCCCCAAATTGAAGTCCGACCTCCCCATTTACAGCCAAGCTGTCACTTCAAACAACAAAAGTAAAATATTATTTTTTGTTGTTGCCTTTTTGTCATTTATCAAGTGTTTAATTGAAATCTTCCTTTGATAGCCTTTCGGGTGACATTGAAACTCAATAAATAATTATGAAGCAATCATAACAACACATAGCCTATTCATCATATCGCTAATAAGTACCGAAAATAGGCAATTAACATTTTGATGAACACTGACTTTTTTGTACCACGTCATCTGCAACCAGCTTTAATAATATAACTCTATTTCAGATCTCATTATTATTCTCATGGTGCTAGTCTATGGAGTCTTCACTGACATGGTGTTAGTCTATGGAGTCTTCACTGACATGGTGTTAGTCTATGGAGTCTTCACTGATGTGGTGTTAGTCTATGGAGTCTTCACTGACATGGTGTTAGTTAATGGAGTCTTCACTGGCATGGTGTTAGTCTATGGAGTCTTCACTGGCATGGTGTTAGTCTATGGAGTCTTCACTGACGTGGTGTTAGTCTATGGAGTCTTCACTGACATGGTGTTAGTCTATGGAGTCTTCACTGACATGGTGTTAGTCTATGGAGTCTTCACTGACATGGTGTTAGTCTATGGAGTCTTCACTGGCATGGTGTTAGTCTATGGAGTCTTCACTGATGTGGTGTTAGTCTATGGAGTCTTCACTGACATGGTGTTAGTCTATGGAGTCTTCACTGCCATGGTGTTAGTCTATGGAGTCTTCACTGCCATGGTGTTAGTCTATGGAGTCTTCACTGGCATGGTGTTAGTCTATGGAGTCTTCACTGACATGGTGCTAGTCTATGGAGTCTTCACTGGCATGGTGTTAGTCTATGGAGTCTTCACTGACATGGTGTTAGTCTATGGCGTCTTCACTGCCATGGTGTTAGTCTATGGAGTCTTCACTGCCATGGTGTTAGTCTATGGAGTCTTCACTGACATGGTGTTAGTCTATGGAGTCTTCACTGACATGGTGTTAGTCTATGGAGTCTTCACTGACATGGTGTTAGTCTATGGAGTCTTCACTGACATGGTGTTAGTCTATGGAGTCTTCACTGACATGGTGTTAGTCTATGGAGTCTTCACTGGCATGGTGTTAGTCTATGGAGTCTTCACTGACATGGTGTTAGTCCATGGAGTATTCACTGCCATGGTGTTAGTCTATGGAGTCTTCACTGACATGGTGTTAGTCTATGGAGTCTTCACTGACATGGTGTTAGTCTATGGAGTCTTCACTGACATGGTGTTAGTCTATGGAGTCTTCACTGGCATGGTGTTAGTCTATGGAGTCTTCACTGACATGGTGCTAGTCTATGGAGTCTTCACTGACATGGTGTTAGTCTATGGAGTCTTCACTGACATGGTGTTAGTCCATGGAGTCTTCACTAACATGGTGTTAGTCTATGGAGTCTTCACTGACATGGTGTTAGTCTATGGAGTCTTCACTGATGTGGTGTTAGTCTATGGACTCTTCACTGACGTGGTGTTAGTCTATGGAGTCTTCACTGACATGGTGTTAGTCTATGGAGTCTTCACTAACATGGTGTTAGTCTATGGAGTCTTCACTGACATGGTGTTAGTCTATGGAGTCTTCACTGGCATGGTGTTAGTCTATGGAGTCTTCACTGACATGGTGTTAGTCTATGGAGTCTTCACTGACATGGTGTTAGTCTATGGAGTCTTCACTGGCATGGTGTTAGTCTATGGAGTCTTCACTGACATGGTGTTAGTCTATGGAGTCTTCACTGACATGGTGTTAGTCTATGGAGTCTTCACTGGCATTGTGTTAGTCTATGGAGTCTTCACTGACATGGTGTTAGTCTATGGAGTCTTCACTGACATGGTGTTAGTCTATGGAGTCTTCACTGGCATTGTGTTAGTCTATGGAGTCTTCACTGACATGGTGTTAGTCTATGGAGTCTTCACTGACATGGTGTTAGTCTATGGAGTCTTCACTGGCATTGTGTTAGTCTATGGAGTCTTCACTGACATGGTGTTAGTCTATGGAGTCTTCACTGACATGGTGTTAGTCTATGGAGTCTTCACTGGCATTGTGTTAGTCTATGGAGTCTTCACTGACATGGTGTTAGTCTATGGAGTCTTCACTGACATGGTGTTAGTCTATGGAGTCTTCACTGACATGTTGTTAGTCTATGGAGTCTTCACTGACATGGTGTTAGTCTATGGAGTCTTCACTGACATGGTGTTAGTCTATGGAGTCTTCACTGGCATTGTGTTAGTCTATGGAGTCTTCACTGGCATGGTGTTAGTCTATGGAGTCTTCACTGACATGGTGTTAGTCCATGGAGTCTTCACTAACATGGTGTTAGTCTATGGAGTCTTCACTGACATGGTGTTAGTCTATGGAGTCTTCACTGATGTGGTGTTAGTCTATGGACTCTTCACTGACGTGGTGTTAGTCTATGGAGTCTTCACTGACATGGTGTTAGTCCATGGAGTCTTCACTAACATGGTGTTAGTCTATGGAGTCTTCACTGACATGGTGTTAGTCTATGGAGTCTTCACTGACATGGTGTTAGTCTATGGGGTCTTCACTGGCATGGTGTTAGTCTATGGAGTCTTCACTGACATGGTGTTAGTCTATGGAGTCTTCACTGACATGGTGTTAGTCTATGGAGTCTTCACTGACATGGTGTTAGTCTATGGAGTCTTCACTGACATGGTGTTAGTCTATGGAGTCTTCACTGACATGGTGTTAGTCTATGGAGTCTTCACTGACATGGTGTTAGTCTATGGAGTCTTCACTGGCATGGTGTTAGTCTATGGAGTCTTCACTGACATGGTGTTAGTCTATGGAGTCTTCACTGACATGGTGTTAGTCTATGGAGTCTTCACTGGCATGGTGTTAGTCTATGGAGTCTTCACTGACATGGTGTTAGTCTATGGAGTCTTCACTGGCATGGTGTTAGTCTATGGAGTCTTCACTGACATGGTGTTAGTCTATGGAGTCTTCACTGGCATGGTGTTAGTCTATGGAGTCTTCACTGACATGGTGTTAGTCTATGGAGTCTTCACTGGCATGGTGTTAGTCTATGGAGTCTTCACTGACATGGTGTTAGTCTATGGAGTCTTCACTGGCATGGTGTTAGTCTATGGAGTCTTCACTGACATGGTGTTAGTCTATGGAGTCTTCACTGACATGGTGTTAGTCTATGGAGTCTTCACTGACATGGTGTTAGTCTATGGAGTCTTCACTGACATGGTGTTAGTCTATGGAGTCTTCACTGACATGGTGTTAGTCTATGGAGTCTTCACTGACATGGTGTTAGTCTATGGAGTCTTCACTGGCATGGTGTTAGTCTATGGAGTCTTCACTGACATGGTGTTAGTCTATGGAGTCTTCACTGACATGGTGTTAGTCTATGGAGTCTTCACTGGCATTGTGTTAGTCTATGGAGTCTTCACTGGTGTGGTGTTAGTCTATGGAGTCTTCACTGACGTGGTGTTGTGTTGAAGTGAATGTCATTGATACTCCCCCGTCTCTTTGGCAGATTCACATATCGTTGTTTAATGTTCATTTGATCTGACAATCAAATTTTCTCCGAGTTACAGATTACGAGTTCGATGACCAGATTGCGTGTAGAATAGTGTAGAATACAATAGAAAGAATAGCTACGAATAGAAAGTAGAATGTTATAGAATAACATAGAATAGAACAGAAATTGTAAGTGGAATTTGATTGCTGGCATACTTCCATCGTCAAATCACAGTCCAACACATAAACCCCGGCCACTCCAGCCCATGTCAACCAAGGATAACCCATCCAAAATAGATGTGACTTATGTCCACTGTGGCTCGGGGATGTCATGCATCCATGTTTAATGTCTCGCCGACACGCCAAAGAATCGTCTCCTGACTCGTCGAGGGGGTCCTAAACTAGTGTGATGTCACCATCAAAGAGTTGGCTTTGAAGAATCACCCGCCGCGTTTAGTGTGCAGCACGGCCAAATCCACAAGCGCCACAAAACAGTGTTCTGAAATCCACACAGAAACCGTGTCTGAACAGCTTTGATCTATGTGGATCGACGTCAAATGATGTCTCACTGGGGATTCACATAGAGCAGACTGTGTGTTGCTGCCACCCTATAGCATGTAGATAGCTGGAGGAATAACACATCAGTAATAGCAGCAGCAATAGTACGGTTCAAAAGAGATGCTTGCTTATTCTGTCATCCAGGCCGGTTACTGCTTCACTAAGACTACTGATATCAAAAACCCTGTGGCAAGCTGCAGCTTCAGAGCACCATTGTCAGTCACCCCCCCCCCCCCCCCCCCCTCCCCTCCCCAGGTAATGAAGAGGTGAGCCTATATCTGTCCGAGGGGGATCCGTCTTTTATGTGTTTTCTGCTGCTCGCCTATTGATCTGTTTGTTGGAAGCAACAGTCTGGTTTCAGCTGGGTCAAAGCAGGAAATAAAACACACAGCCGAGGCATGTTGCAGCAGTATGGACCCCTCCTCTGCCTGGCCGCCTGCCTTTCTCACAGAGGATACAGTAACAAGGAGAGGAACCATAAACAGACGGGGAAAGACAAAAGAAGAAAAGTTAAGGAGAGGAGGAGGAGATGTGCAGACAAGGGGAAAGGTGACTTGTACAGGAAAATAGACCTGGGAGAGAGAGCGAGCGAGCGAGCGAGAAAGAGCGAGAGAGGGAATTCATTATGTTAATATTGTAAATTAATCACTTCATTCCCAAAGTATGCTTTGGCAATATCTACATTGTTTTGTCATGCCTAAAAAGCTATTTGAATTTAATTGAGAAAGAGAGAGTGAGGCAGAAGAAATGAAAAACAGTACTGAAAAACAGTACTAGTGCTAGGTATGTGGTTATCGAGCTCTCTCTCTCTCTGTCTCTGTCTCTCTGTCTCTCTGTCTCTCTGTCTCTCTGTCTCTCTGTCTCTCTGTCTGTCTCTCTGTCTGTCTCTCTGTCTGTCTCTCTGTCTGTCTGTCTGTCTCTCTGTCTGTCTCTCTGTCTGTCTCTCTGTCTCTCTTGTCTGTCAGTCTGTCTCTCTGTCTGTCCGTCTCTCTCTCTGTCTGTCCGTCTCTCTCTGTCTGTCCGTCTCTCTCTCTGTCTGTCCGTCTCTCTCTCTGTCTGTCCGTCTCTCGCTCTGTCTGTCCGTCTCTCGCTCTGTCTGTCGCTCTGTCTCTCTCGCTCTGTCTGTCGCTCTGTCTCTGTCGCTCTGTCTGTCGCTCTGTCTCTCTCGCTCTGTCTGTCGCTCTGTCTGTCGCTCTGTCTGTCGCTCTGTCTGTCGCTCTGTCTCTGTCGCTCTGTCTCTGTCGCTCTGTCTCTGTCGCTCTGTCTCTGTCGCTCTGTCTGTCGCTCTGTCTGTCTCGCTCTCTGTCTCGCTCTCTGTCTCTGTCTCTCTGTCTCCGTGTCTCTCTGTCTCCGTGTCTCTCTGTCTCTGTGTCTCTGTGTCTCTGTGTCTCTCTGTGTCTCTCTATCTCTGTGTCTCTCTGTCGCTCTCTCTCTCTGTCGCTCTCTCTCTCTGTCGCTCTCTCTCTCTCTCTGTCGCTCTCTCTCTCTCTGTCGCTCTCTCTCTCTGTCGCTCTCTCTCTCTGTCGCTCTCTCTCTCTGTCGATCTCTCTCTGTCGCGGTGTACAGGGGGGAACGCGGCCCATTAGTCAGCGCACGTTGACATTTATCACTTTGAGGGATTTCACTAATATCTGGAGGATATTGGGAGCCATGGTGGGAATAACACCTCAGAAAACGCATCTGCAGAATTGGATTTGGGACCAGGAATGCCGGCGGCCTATGGGAATGGCTGGGGGCCTCGCGAAAAACCCGCACCTCTCTCTCTCACACACGCTCCAACAAACACACTCACTCTCGCCCTTTTATTTGGTAGAAACTAAACCCCTTCCGGCGTATTTTAGGTTATTTTGAAGTCGCCGGGTAGATTTGATTGCAGGAAGCCATTATGAAAACAGAAGGGGTAGAAAATCAGCAATTGGCAGGCGGGGTCACCTCATCCAAACTGATTTGCATATATATTATTATGGGCGGTCCCAGGGGCCCCGGGGCATGCTGGGTATATTACAGACTAGGCCGCCCCCCTGACCACCCCGTGCCAAATTGAGTTGAAAAGACAAATAGATGAAAAACAAGTAAATAGATCCGCAACTTTTGACAGGTTTGTTTATCTGTCAGAGGCAGAGCATTGGATGGAAATATTCATGGTAATGGTTGTATCTCAAAGGGCATATAGTGCACTACGTTTACCATAGAGCTCTGGTCAAAAATAATACACAAATAGGGTGCCATTTTGGGCGCACCCTCAATTTCAGTACGCCCCCGCTCTCTCCCCATCCAGGCGGGATTTCCATAGGCTCCATTTCACACGCCGTCCACTTTCACAGCTGGGTTTCTGTCATAGTTAGAGAAGGCTGTTTACCTGTGCCTTGAGCCACGACGAATGGTCTATCTAAACCATTAACATATTCACATTAACATGTGATTTGATCTGGCTTTTTGTCCCGCTAAGAGTGTCATCTACAGTCATGTTTAGCCACTAATGAACCATTGGGTTCCCCTTCCGCCTGATCACTGAATGTTTTTCAATTGACCCATCTATCAAGTGAGAAAACCCTTCCTCCGCAAGCCTCATCACGTCTCCATGAGGACATGATATAGTTCCCTAGCAACATCCTTACTCAGTGAAGATACTCTATCTGCTCAGCATGATTTAGGTTGGAGCAGAAACCTGCATAATCACTTAGACTACAACCGAGGCCTAATGTTGAGCAAACTGAGCATTTCCCGATGGTCTTATGAAACCACTCTTAGATATCTTGTATGTTAACACATTGAGGTTTACATGACATAAACCTGACATAAACATGACATAAACATGACATAAACATGACATAGCCTTGACAAGATCCCAAACAACCAGCGTAGGTACACATTCACATGCATTTCCCCTCTAGCCCTCTAGGGGCACTATGGTCACCTCACCGCAGTGAAGTTCATATAGCATAGCTCGTATAGCATTACGCGGGTCACACCACCACCCTTACAACAAGCTACCTCTCAGCACACAGTCACACTTCCCCTCCAGACCTCCAGGGGCACTATGGGTAACTCACCACGGTGAAGTTCATGACCTTGAGGATCCAGATGGTGAGCGCCAGGTTGACGATCATGGTGACCAGGAGCAGGAGGATGAAGAAGTAGAGGCAGCGCTTCCTCCAGCCGTAGATACCCACCGGGTAGGCCTGGGCACCTTGGTGTACCCGCTGGCTCAGGGTGTTGGGCTGGGCCGCGAGGATGTACTGCTCCTGGGTCATCTGGAGGAGGAGGAGAGAACAGAAATGCTGGTCAGACTTAGGATTCAAACCCACAATCTTCCAACTGATGAAGCACTTCTCTAACCTCTAGGCTATCTGCTGCCCTCTGTCACGTCCGAGGTAGAGAGACGGTGCAGTGAGAGGAGAGAGGACATTAATGGGCTGGGGATGAGGGTAAAGACAGAGGTGACAAAGAGATTAGGGAGGTGAGGTTGGAGGTTAGTGGAGATGGGGGAAGCAATGGAGTGGAAGGCGTGAGCAGGAAGAGGGAAACTGAGAGGTTAGTGTGGGGACATGGAAACAGAGAAAAGGGTTAGGACCAATGGGACATGGAAACAGAGAAAGGGTTAGGACCAATGGGACATGGAAAGAGAGAAAGGGTTAGGCCCAATGGGACATGAAAAGAGAGAAAGGGTTAGGACCAATGGGACATGAAAAGAGAGAAAGGGTTAGGACCAATGGGACAGGGATAGAGAGAAAGGGAGAGAAAGGGTTAGGACCAATGGGACAGGGAAACAGAGAAAGGGTTAGGACCAATGGAACATGGAAAGAGAGAAAGGGTTAGGACCAATGGGACAGGGAAACAGAGAAAGGGTTAGGACCAATGGGACAGGGACACAGAGAAAGGGTTAGGACCAATGGGACATGGAAAGAGAGAAAGGGTTAGTACCAATGGGACATGGAAAGAGAGAAAGGGTTAGGACCAATGGGACAGGGAAAGAGAGAAAGGGTTAGGACCAATGGGACAGGGAAAGAGAGAAAGGGTTAGGACCAATGGGACATGGAAATAGAGAAAGGGTTAGGACCAATGGGACATGGAAAGAGAGAAAGGGTTAGGACCAATGGGACATGGAAAGAGAGAAAGGGTTAGGACCAATGGGACATGGAAAGAGAGAAAGGGTTAGGACCAATGGGACAGGGACAGAGAAAAAGGGGTAGGACCAATGGGACAGGGAAACAGAGAAAGGGTTAGGACCAATGGGACATGGAAAGAGAGAAAGGGTTAGGACCAATGGGACAGGGACACAGAGAAAGGGTTAGGACCAATGGGACAGGGAAACAGAGAAAGGGTTAGGACCAATGGGACAGGGAAACAGAGAAAGGGTTAGGACCAATGGGACAGGGAAACAGAGAAAGAGTTAGGACCAATGGGACAGGGAAAGAGAGAAAGGGTTAGGACCAATGGGACAGGGAAAGAGAGAAAGGGTTAGGACCAATGGGACAGGGACACAGAGAAAGGGTTAGGACCAATGGGACATGGAAAGAGAGAAAAGGTTAGGACCAATGGGACATGGAAAGAGAGAAAGGTTTAGGACCAATGGGACAGGGAAACAGAGAAAGGGTTAGGACCAATGGGACAGGGACACAGAGAAAGGGTTAGGACCAATGGGACATGGAAAGAGAGAAAGGTTTAGGACCAATGGGACAGGGAAACAGAGAAAGGTTTAGGACCAATGGGACAGGGAAACAGAGAAAGGGTTAGGACCAATGGGACAGGGAAAGAGAGAAAGGGTTAGGACCAATGGGACATGGAAACAGAGAAAGGGTTAGGACCAATGGGACATGGAAAGAGAGAAAGGGTTAGGACCAATGGGACATGGAAAGAGAGAAAGGTTTAGGACCAATGGGACAGGGAAAGAGAGAAAGGTTTAGGACCAATGGGACAGGGAAAGAGAGAAAGGGTTAGTACCAATGGGACAGGGAAAGAGAGAAAGGGTTAGGACCAATGGGACAGGGACACAGAGAAAGGGCTTTTAGGACCAATGGGACATGGAAAGAGAGAAAGGGTTAAGACCAATGGGACAGGGAAAGAGAGGATTGGGAGGCAAGGAAGAGGGGTCAAGGTTAGAGAGAGAGGGAAGGAGAGGAGAGGAGATGGATGAAGTGAGGCGAAAAGAGGAAGAAGACGACAGAGGAAAGGAGGAAGAGAAGGTCAAAGAGAGGAGAGATGGGGTAGGAGCAGAGGGAGGTAGAATGAATGGACAGATGACAGAGAGAGAGAGAGACAGAGAGAGATGCTATTTGGCCCTAAACAGAGAGTACACAGTGGCACTGTGACTGACCCAAACTTAAGGAAAGCTTTGACTATGTACAGACTCAGTGAGACTAGCCTTGCTATTGAGAAAGGTCGCCGTAGGCAGACCGGGCTCTCAAGAGAAGACAGGCTATGTGCACACTGCCCAAAACATAAGGTGGAAACTGAGCTCCTGCCCAATCAATGTATGACCATATTAGAGACACATATTTCCCTCAGATTACACAGATCCACAAAGAATTTGAAAACAAACCCGATTTTGATAAACTCCCATATCTACTGGGTGAAACACCGTAGTGTGCCATCACCGCAGAAATATTTGTGACCTGTTGCCACAAGAAAAGGTCAACCAGTGAAGAACAAACACCATTGTAAATACAACCCATATTTATGCTTATTTATTTTCCCTTTTGTACTTTAACCATTTGTACATCGTTACAACACTGTATATATACATAATATGACATTTGTAATGTCTTTATTTTTTTGGAACTTCTGTGAGTGTAATGTTTACTGTTCATTTTTATTGTTTATTTCACTTTTGTATATTATCTACCTCACTTGTTTTGGCAATGTTAACATATGTTTCCCATGCCAATAAAGCCCCTTGAATTGAAATTGAAAGAAAGAAAGAAAGAAAGAAAGAAAGAGAGAGAGAGAGAGAGAGAGAGAGAGAGAGAGAGGGAGGAGTGGATAGAGCAGAGATAGCGAAGGAAGGAAGGAAGGAAGGAAGGAAGGAAGGAAGGGAGGGAGGGAGGGAGGGAGGGAGGGAGGGAGGGAGGGAGGGAGGGCAAGATGAGAAAGGAGAAAGAGAGTGCGAAGGAGAGCGGGAGAGTGAAGATAAGAAAGACAGGAGAGAAAACCCATTCGTTCTACTGCTTGAAGAGCTGAGGATAGGAAAGATACCACTCTGCCAGGCCTCTGGTATCTCCCTGTAGATCTCTAGTCTATATTGCTGGGCTCTGCCTGGATTCTCAGTAAAGTCTAACCGGGAACTATGGAATCCATTCGACACATCAGCGAATGCCCATTACTCACAAGCCCATAGAAAATGACACGGTGACGTATTGAATTAGCAGCAGTGTTCGGCAGCGGTGTTCTGCTATTGGAGATTGCAGACATTCTCACTGGCATTTTCACTGCTTGCCCAACTTCATTGTTTGTGTAAACAGCATGGCTGTATTCTACCATTCAGAATCACTGCTTGCCCAACTTCAGTGTTTGTGTAAACAGCATGACTGTATTCTACCATTCAGAATGCTGTGTTAGAAGTCCAAAATGTCACCGCTATTTCCTTTTAGTGCCTATGGGCCTTGGTCTAAAGTAGTGCACTAAAGAGGGACTAGGGTTCTATTTGGGACGGAGACATTGCCTGGGCTCAACAGGTCAGAGCTGCTTCATAGCCCCGGGACTTCATGTGGCTATAAATATCTAATGAGCAACGCGTTAGAAGTGAAGAAACATGACTTCTCATTCCCACCACCTCCTCTCCTGTGTCTCTGTCTCTCTGTTTCCTCTCACTGTTTGTTGACACATATGTTCCTTTTCTCATTTCTCCTCCTTTTTCTGAACGTCATTAATGTGACCGCATCTCTCCTCTCCCTCTCTTTCCTGCTCTCCCTCTTTACCTCCTCTCTCTGTCCATCTCTCCTCTCCCTCTCTTTCCTGCTCTCCCTCTTTACCTCCTCTCTCTATCCATCTCTCCTCTCCCTCTCTTTCCTGCTCTCCCTCTTTACCTCCTCTCTCTATCCTGCTCTCCTCTCCCTCTCTTTCCTGCTCTCCCTCTTTACCTCCTCTCTCTATCCATCTCTCCTCTCCCTCTCTTTCCTGCTCTCCCTCTTTACCTCCTCTCTCTATCCTGCTCTCCTCTCCCGCTCTTTCCTGCTCTCCCTCTTTACCTCCTCTCTCTATCCATCTCTCCTCTCCCTCTCTTTCCTGCTCTCCCTCTACCTCAATCCTCTCTCTATCCATCTCTCCTGCTCTCCCTCTTTACCTCACTCCTCTCTCTATCCATCTCTCCTGCTTTCCCTCTTTACCTCACTCCTCTCTCTATCCATCTCTCCTCTCCCTCTTTACCTCACTCCTCTCTCTATCCATCTCTCCTCTCCCTCTTTACCTCACTCCTCTCTCTATCCATCTCTCCTCTCCCTCTTTACCTCACTCCTCTCTCTATCATCTCTCCTCTCCCTCTCTTTCCTGCTCTCCCTCTTTACCTCATCTCTCTATCCATCTCTCCTCTCCCTCTCTTTCCTGCTCTCCCTCTTTACCTCCTCTCTCTATCCATCTCTCCTCTCCCTCTTTACCTCACCCCTCTCTCTATCCATCTCTCCTGCTTTCCCTCTTTACCTCACTCCTCTCTCTATCCATCTCTCCTCTCCCTCTTTACCTCACTCCTCTCTCTATCCATCTCTCCTCTCCCTCTTTACCTCACTCCTCTCTCTATCCATCTCTCCTCTCCCTCTTTACCTCACTCCTCTCTCTATCCATCTCTCCTCTCCCTCTCTTTCCTGCTCTCCCTCTTTACCTCATCTCTCTATCCATCTCTCCTCTCCCTCTCTTTCCTGCTCTCCCTCTTTACCTCCTCTCTCTATCCATCTCTCCTCTCTCTATCCATCTCTCCCTCTTTACCTCCTCTCTCTATCCATCTCTCCTCTCCCTCTCTTTCCTGCTCTCCCTCTTTACCTCCTCTCTACCCATCTCTCCTCTCCCTCTCTTTCCTTCTCTCCCTCTTTACCTCCTCTCTCTATCCATCTCCCCTCTCCCTCTTTTTTCTGCTCTCCCTCTTTACCTCCTCTCTCTGTCCATCTCTCCTCTCCCTCTCTTTCCTGTTCTCCCTCTTTACCTCCTCTCTATCCATCTCTCCTCTCCCTCTCTTTCCTGCTCTCCCTCTTTACCTCCTCTCTCTATCCATCTCTCTTCTCCCTCTCTTTCCTGCTCTCCCTCTTTACCTCCTCTCTCTATCCATTTATCCTCTCCTTCTCTTTCCTGCTCTCCCTCTTTACCTCACTCCTCTCTCTATCCATCTCTCCTCTCCCTCTCTTTCCTGCTCTCCCTCTACCTCCTCTCTCTATCCATCTCTCCTCTCCCTCTCTTTCCTGCTCTCCCTCTTTACCTCCTCTCTCTATCCATCTCTCCTGCTCTCCCTCTTTACCTCACTCCTCTCTCTATCCATCTCTCCTCTCCCTCTTTACCTCACTCCTCTCTCTATCCATCTCTCCTCTCCCTCTTTACCTCACTCCTCTCTCTATCCATCTCTCCTCTCCCTCTTTACCTCACTCCTCTCTCTATCCATCTCTCCTCTCCCTCTTTACCTCACTCCTCTCTCTATCCATCTCTCCTCTCCCTCTTTACCCTACTCCTCTCTCTATCCATCTCTCCTCTCCCTCTTTACCTCACTCCTCTCTCTATCCATCTCTCCTCTCCCTCTCTTTCCTGCTCTCCCTCTTTACCTCACTCCTCTCTCTATCCATCTCTCCTCTCCCTCTTTACCTCACTCCTCTCTCTATCCATCTCTCCTCTCCCTCTTTACCTCACTCTATCCATCTCTCCTCTCCCTCTCTTTCCTGCTCTCCCTCTTTACCTCACTCCTCTCTCTATCCATCTCTCCTCTAACCTCTTTACCTCACTCCTCTCTCTATCCATCTGTTCCCCCTCCTTCTCTCGTTCTTTCTATTCATTTCTCTCTTTTTTCCCTCTTAGTCTCTCATTCCTTTCGCATCCATCTCTCTATCTCTCTCTCCATTTCTCCATCTCCCTGTTACGCTCTCTATCACACTATCCATCTTTTACACCTCTCTCTCTCCAACCATTTCTCCATGCCCCTCTCCCTCTCTCTTTACGCTACCTGTATGCCTCTCAACCCCTCCACCACCAACCCCATGTAGTCTCAATACATTTCTCAAATTGAACTGACAAGGAGCAATCCATCAAGCCCGGGTCTCCCCGCCTGAGAGGCCTTCCGACGGAGCCGCAACGTGACTTTATTAACGCCTTAACAGCCAAACGCCTCTGCTGTCGCGGCAACCCAGGCGCCGCCGCCATCCAATCAGCCCGATAGCGCCCTGCGCTGCATCACCACATCTTAGCAACCATTCAAGACGGGAAGGCTTTAGAGAGGAAAGTAGGGGGGAAAGAAATGGGAAAACTCACAGAGTGAGGTTGGTTGTTTGTTTTGAGGGGGTGGTGGAGGGGGAATTTCCCAGAATTCCCTGGGTAGAGATATATGGAGGGAACGGGATGGAAAGGAAAAGGGAAGAGATGGAGGAATGGCTCAGCTGTAAACCATTGATGTGGGAGGGAGAGGTGAGTTATATTGGTGAGATATAGTTGAAGAGGTGTGGAGAGGTCTGGGTTAAAGGTACACAGATGACTCATAAAGAGACTAATGTTAAGGGTAATGGTACTATATCGTCAGTCAGATACCTGCAGGGGGCGTGTCTGTGTGTGTACCTGCCTGCCTGCGTTCGTGTGTGTGTGTGGACCTGCCTGCGTTCATCTGTGTACCTGCCTGAGTTTATGTGTGCGTGTGTGTGTGTACCTGCCTGAGTTTATGTGTGCGTGTGTGTGTGTACCTGCCTGAGTTCGTGTGTGTGTGTGTGTGTGTGTGTGTGTGTGTGTGTGTGTGTGTGTGTGTGTGTGTGTGTGTGTGTGTGTGTGTGTGTGTGTGTGTGTGTGTGTGTGTGTGTGGGTGCGTTCGTGTGTGTGTGTGTGTGTGTGTGTGTGTGTGTGTGTGTGTGTGTGTGTGTGTGTAATGGGCTGCGTTCGTGTGTGTGTGTGTGTGTGTGTGTGTGTGTGTGTGTGTGTGTGTGTGTGTGTGTGTGTGTGTGTGTGTGTGTGTGTGTGTGTGTGTGTGTGTGTGTGTGTGTGTGTGTGTGTGTGTAATGACTCATGCCTCAGTCAGAGAGGAGTAGCGAAAGCATCAAGGGACAGGAAGGGATCCAGCCAGCCAAGATGTAATGCTATTTTCTCTTCCTGCAGATTGCCCTATTGAATCCCATTCCCCAAATGGAAACACATCTCCTCTGATACGATGACTCAGAGTGCAGGTGATTGAAGGTGTGTAAGAAAACACTTGACGCATCCCAAATAGCACCCTATTCCCTATATGGTGCACTTTAAAGGGAATACAGTGCCATTTGGGACACCGACACAGCTCGTCAGAGAACTGGGAAGGAGATAATGGTGTTGGGAGGGGCAAGTGACTTTTCCTTGTTAAAGACAGGAAAGGAGGACGGAGAAGAGAAAGTTTTGACTTGCTTCGATATGTGGTTGTTTTATCTACCTTAGTTGAATGCACTGACTGTAAGTGGCTCTGGATAAGAATGTCTGCTAAATGACCAAAATGTCAATGTATCTGTTAAAGATGCAGTCCGGGATCTGAAGCTCAACAAATTCGTTAAAAAATATAAATTTGATTCGTAACATATCATACGAATTGCAAAACATTATTATTTGACAGTTCTTTGCAGGACGTAACATATCAAATTAAATGTATGACTTAGTACACATTTGGATGACGTAGTACAAAATTGGATGACGTAGTACACAATTGCATGATGTAGTCCACAATTGGATGACGTGGTACACAATTGGATGACGTGGTACACAATTGGATGACGTGGTACACAATTGGATGACGTGGTACACAATTGGATGACGTGGTACACAATTGGATGACGTAGTACACAGAAAGCGGGGACCTGTTTTGGACTGAGGCTTTCAAAACTACTGGCTGAAATTATACACATGTTCTGGAGCGTTACTTTAAAAACTGACAAAGGGATGACCAATTTTGTTCTTTGAAAGATTGTCGTCTTTTGCGGACTTTCGTATCATGTACGACCTGCCTAACAGACATCGGGTTGTATGGTCGAGAGGAAAAGTCATATGTTAACTCTCCTGACTAGCGCACTCATCCTGTCAAAACAAACATGTCAAATATGTAACATGTTTCCTCAATCGATACGGCTTTCAACTTGCTTCAATTTCACGCAATAACATTCGGCAGAACTTGAGCACACACGGTAAGCCGCATTAAACAAATCAATACATCTTTTGAAAGGTCATAGCAGTTGCTGCTGTAACTCAACTTACGGTAGAGGCAGACAGTGCATATTTGTGGCTAATTAAACTTTGCCATCACAAGAGTGGGTGTGTGTGTGTGTGTGTGTGTGTGTGTGTGTGTGTGTGTGTGTGTGTGTGTGTGTGTGTGTGTGTGTGTGTGTGTGTGTGTGTGTGTGTGTGTGTGTGTGTGTGTGTGTGTGTGTGTGCTTGCGTGTGTGTGTGTGTGTGTGTGTGTGTGTGCGCAAAAGCTACACATGTAGGATCTTAATTTGATCAAACTGTTGTTGAAGGAAATACAAACTTGCAAGGTATTTGAGTTTAAAAAGACGTCTAAAGTTTGTAATTTCCACTTTAAAATGTCGGACTTGGGGCCTCCCGAGTGACACAGCGGTCTAAGGCACTGCATCCCCAACGGGCGGGTGTTGAAAAGAGCGGTTAGGCGGGTCATGTTTCGGAGGACACATGACTCGACCTTCGCCTCTCCCGAGCCCGTTGGGGAGTTGCAGCGATGACACAAGATCAAAATTGGATCGCAATTGGATATCACGAAAAAGGGGGTAAAGTATATAGGAAAAATACATAAATCATCAAACCAATTCTCTTCAGCATCCGTTATCTGACTGTAAAGAAGCACTGTCTCCTTCCCAAGTTTCCCTGATGAACTTCCCCTGTGGAAGGTTTCTAAGTGTGTACTGTGCTGTCCCATGTAATCACTCTCATTTCCATATCCAATTAACGCCTCAAACAAGGTCTAAGGCAGGAGGAAGTTGGCCAGGGAAACGTGGGAAGCAGGACACTGCTTCTTTACAGTCAGATAACGGATGCTGAAGAGAATTGGTTTGAGGATTTTAAAAGGAGGGAAAGTAGGAAAGTAGGCTACGTCTCACTGTGTGTAAGTGTGTGTTTGTGAGAAGCTTATAAATAATAATGTAGCTGCTGTGTGTGTGTGTGTGTGTGTGTGTGTGTGTGTGTGTGTGTGTGTGTGTGTGTGTGTGTGTGTGTGTGTGTGTGTGTGTGTGTGTGTGTGTGTGTGTGTGTGCGGACATGTTTAACTATACTTGGAGGGTCCAGAAGTCCCCACAAGAATAGTAAACTAACAAAAATGTACCAATGGGGGGGAGGATTGGCCCCACGAGTTCAAATGCTATTTTTTAAGGGGTTTAGGGTTAAGGTTAGAATGAATGTTAAAATTAGGTTTAGGGTTAGAGTTAAGAGCTAGGGTTAGTTTTAGGGTTAGGGTTAAGAGCTAGGGTTAGTTTTAGGGTTAGGGTTAGGTTTTTGGGTTAAGACTAGGGTTAAGGTTAGGATTAGGGTAAGGGTTAGGTTTAGGGGTTAGGGAAAATAGGATTTTGAATGGAACTGAATTGTGTGTTCCCACAAGGTTAGTTATACAAGGTTGTGTGTGTGTGTGTGTAATTAATGTCCATTAATTATAAACCAAACAATAATTCACATTTCCTGTTGCTGCAGGATTATTTTCCTCCTGTGAGAAAAGGTTCAATTTAAGATCCTGCATCTGTAAGTAATGAACAGATACTATTGACAACTTCTCACTTTTTCTCTCCCTGCCTCCCCGTCCATCCCCTCTCCCTCCCCCCCCCCTCGCTCCACATTAGAAGTTTGAGAAAATCAAATCTCCTAGGCTGAAGTAGCCCTGCACAGACTATCATCAAACAAACTCTCTTCAGCATCCGTTATCTGACTGTAAAGAAGCAGTGTCTCCTTCCCAAGTCTCCCTGATGAACTTCCCCTGTGGAAGGTTTCTACCTGTGTACTGTGCTGTCCCATGTAATCACTCTCATTTCCATATCCAATTGGAAGTTGGCCAGGGAAACTGTTACATCTGCGCCTGCCACGCCCTCTACTGCTCATCCTGTGTCTCCCTAACCTGCCGCCACTCCCAGAGTGCTCTCTCCCTTTTCCTCTTTGTGTGTGTGTGTGTGTGTGTGTGTGTGTGTGTGTGTGTGTGTGTGTGTGTGTGTGTGTGTGTGTGTGTGTGTGTGGGCGGACACAGGTGTGCTGGAGGCGGAGCAGATCCCCACCAGCTGCAACCTGTTCCATAATCAAGACCTCTACAAATACTCAGCCTTGCCACTTCCACGCTGCCAGATTGTAATCTCTGCTCAGTCAGTCTCCGTTTTTTTAGCTGTTAGTTCCTGCTTAGATCCTGTTTTCGTGTTGTGTCTGTTTTCCTGTGCTTGACGCTGTTTTCCTCTCCTGCTCTGACTCTGGTCCCTGTCTCCAGTCCCATGTCTCGTCAGTCCTGCTACACTGTCCTGGACCCCCCACTCCACAGCATTTTTGGATTCTTCTCCGGACCTGCTTACCCAGTCCCAACTCCCCTCGCTCCAGCCTCACCCGCCGCACCTGGCTTCCTGCAACCCGCCCGAGCTTCCCCTGGCCTGCACCCCATCTTCCCCCTGTGTTTCAATAAATACCTTGGTTACCTCATCCCAGTCTCCTCATCGGAGTCTGCTCTTGGGTTCACCTGCTCCGCTCCGCATGACAGAAACTTGGGAAGGCGACACTGCTTCTTTACAGTCAGATAACGGATGCTGAAGAGAATTGGTTTGAGGATTTTAAAAGGAGGGAGACAGAACTGGTTGTCGTGGAAAGTAGGCTACGTCTCACTGTGTGTAAGTGTGTGTTTGTGAGAAGCTTATAAATAATAATGTAGCTGCTGTGTGTGTGTGTGTGTGTGTGTGTGTGTGTGTGTGTGTGTGTGTGTGTGTGTGTGTGTGTGTGTGTGTGTGTGTGTGTGTAGCACGGGGAGAAGATGTAATACAATGTGTTTGCCTGAATCCTCGTGGCCCCGTGAAACTGATAAACAGCCATGATTCTAGACTCATTATCTGAGAATTTTTCACGACTGAGTACTGCACAGTTAAGGATTACATGACTCAATGCTCACCAGGCTCACATTCTCCATGTCTTTAACAGTGTGAGGAACAGCTGTGTGTGTGTTTGTTTTCTGTCACACATGATATCACACCAGATTGTAATCATGGAACTATTACACACCATAAAAGCTATAAAAACACACATTACTGCAGGGCAGGAGAGGGAAATATTTTGGTATCTGAGATCACAAAACATTGAGAAATTGGCAATTTTAGGCCCTTTTAAGACCTACACATCTCCTGCAATTATTACATTTTTTTACCTTTATTTAACTAGGCAAGTCAGTTAACCTCTACGGGATCGGTAGTCTTGATACAACATTTTGAACATACATTCAATGGTTCATTGGATCAGTCTAAAACTTTGCATATAAACTGCTGCCATCTAGTGGCCAAAATCTAAATAGCGCCTGTGCTGGAATAATACTTTATGACCTTTCTCTTGCATTTCAAAGGTTGATGGTACAAAAAAAACAACTCGTTTTTGTTTCTTTGTATTATCTTTTACCAGATCTAATGTGTTATATTCTCCTACATTAATTTCACATTTCCACAAACTTCAAAGAGTTTCCTTTCTAATGGTAATAAGAATATGCATATCCTTGCTTCAGGTCCGGAGCTACAAGCAGTTAGATTTGGGTATGTGTAACGGCTGTCAATGTCGTTCTCCTCCTCAGACGAGGAGGAGCATGGATCGGACAAAGATGCGGAGTAGGAGGTATTCATGATTTTAATGGCAAACCAACAAACACTACAAATAAACAAAACAACAAACGTGACTAACCTGCAACAGTCCTGTGTGGCCCAAACGCTAACACAGGAAACAAACACCCACAAAACACCAGTGAAACCCTGGCTGCCTTAGTATGACTCTCAATCAGAGACAAACGATACACACCTGTCTCTAATTGAGAATCATACCAGGCCGAACACAAAACCCAACATAGAAATACAAAACATAGACTGCCCACCCAACACTCACGCCCTGACCAATAAATACATATAAAACAAGAGAAAACAGGTCAGGAACGTGACAGTATGACATTTTAGGTGGATTCTTTTTTTTTTTTAAAGGGTCCAATCCTTTAAGAAATTTTATTTTATTTACAATGACAGCCTACACCAGCCAAACCCAGACGACGCTGGGCCAATTGTGCACCACCCTATGGGACTCACAATCACAGCCACTTGTGATACAGCCTGGATTCAAACCAGGCTGGTATCACTGTAGTCTGTAGTGACACCTCAAGCACTGAGATGCAGTGCCTTAGACCTCTGCGCCACTCGGGAGCCCACTGCAAGGCATTATGATCTGTAAATTGTACATGATAGACAACATCTTGGTGTTATTAAACTCCATAGTGTGCTCTAACTTCTAGAATATGTCTAGACTCCGAAATACAAAATGTGCACAATCATTTATTCAACATATAAATATTCATATGAATATCTCAAAACTACCCTTTTTTGATTGTGTTCATTTGAAGACATATTGTTTGGAACAATAAACTCTACAAGTACATCACATTTCCAGAGTGGGCTCTGTGCTAATTGGGAGGTTCTGATCAGTGTTATGAGCACCACCAACACAGTGAATGGATTCAAACTCCTGCTGCTAGTCATTTGCTGAATGTCAATGTCTACGTACACAGTAAAATAGGCCACGTCATTAAAAGTACCAGAGAACCACTCTGGAAGTTTGATGAGTTTCAAGAGTATATTGTTCCAAACCATATCTCTTAAAATAAGCTAAATCAAAAAGGGTAAATATTCATATTTATAGTGTTGAATAAATGAATGTGAATGTGTATATCAGAGTCTGAACATATTCCATCAGGTAGATCACATTATAAAGAGTATGATGACACCATGATGTTGTCTGTATCTGGTACGGTTCACAGGTCATAAGGTCTTACAGGAGACATGTCTAGGTCTAACAAGGGCCTAAAGTGGCTACTTTCATCAGGATTTTCAAAAAATATATGTTTTGTGATACAAATGTAAAAAGCATGTTAAACAATCTTTCACCCAATGAAGTTTCTATGTGAGAATTCCCAGAACAATCTGAGATACCAGAAATATTTCCCGCTGGGCTGGCGTGGAATGACCCTGCAGTGGACAGTTCTTTACCTTTGATAAAGACTTAGAACACTACACACAACAAATATTTGTATTCATTTATACTGCATTTAACACTTTTGTCCAAAGCGACTTACAGTAATGTGTGCATACATTAGATATAGTGGTGGCCACGGCCAGAAATCGAACCCATAATTCTGGCATTGCATGTCATGCTCTTCCAACTGAGCCATACAGGACCTCACTGAGCCACCCTTAGATAAACTTTCCTATGCTGTGTGTGTGTGTGTGTGTGTGTGTGTGTGTGTGTGTGTGTGTGTGTGTGTGTGTGTGTGTGTGTGTGTGTGTGTGTGTGTGTGTGTGTGTGTGTGTGTGGTGTGTGTGGTGTGTGTGTGTGTGTCCGGTCCGGTGGTTTTGACCTGCCAGCCTATCTCCCTGTGCGGTCAACGGCCCAGTAATCCTTCAGATTTAGTGCGGCCAGCCGAGCTCCAGTGTTTGTCGTGAACACACAGAAACACACAGCGAGAGACGATGTTAAACTACAGCACCTAAACCCATACAGTATCTAGGGCCCCTGGGTACCTTGTTCTGCAGAACTACACACTGGAATCTGACAGAGGGTCAAACTAATAACCCAAGCTTGCAAACTTGGCCTGTGTTCCAAATGGCACCCTATTCCCTGTGTAGTCCACAAGTAGTGCCCTATATAGGGAATAGGATGGCATTTGGGACTAGAGGTTTCCCCCCTCTAGTTTGTCAGAAAAGTAGTGTACCCTTAACCCAGTGGGCCCTATACCCTATTACCTATACCCTGCTACCTGCCTGTGTACGGCCAAGACCACTTTAATGTTAACAGTATTTTGAAAATGTTTCTTGATAGGTTATCTCGTGTACGGCAAAGACCACATTTAACTTCACAAATTCCTTGTATAATTATTTTATGTTTTATGAATCTTTAAAATGATGTATAGTGCTTCTCTGGGTATTTTTATGCATAATTTATTCCCTTATTGCCTGTCTGTGTTCGTTGGGGAGGTATACTGTTGTTTTATGTTCTCTACCTGGGGATGGTAGGTAGTTAATTACAGATGTAGGATCTTAATTTGATCACCTTGTCGCAGGAGAACTTGCCCGCAATGCAGGAAATGTAAAACATGTACAGTAGTTCATGAGGTTTAAAAAGGCTTCTGAAGTTTGTAATTTCCACTTTGAAATTTCAGACTTGATTTTCCCTTACGAAAAAGGTTATCAACCCCTACAAAAAAGTATATTAATTATAATCCACAAAATAATTCATATTTACTGTTGATGCATGATTATTTTCCTGCTGTGGCATACTGGCTCAAATTGAGATCCTACATCTGTGGTATGTGGGTTTCAGAGCTGATAGGCAGGTATCCTGATGTTTTAAACTATCTACCTGGGGATGGTAGTTAATTAGTGTAATGTTACAGACCTGATGGGAGTCAAGAAGGAGATAGGGTACAAGACAGATTAGTGACAGGCTCAATTAGAGAACACCCGATAGGATGTCAGGCCAGTCAGCTTAGCAGCATCCTGAAACCTGATTGACCAGGGGCGGACTGGGGCCAGAAATCAGTCCTGGCATTTTCTAGCACACCGGACCATTTCTTTACTTGAGGCCTCAATTACTAGCCAAATAAGGATCTTTCTGTGCAAAAAAAATATTTTCAGTTGGCCTACTGGGCTAAAAATGTACGCCAACTGCACCAGTCAATCAAAGCGTGCCATCATCTAAGACCACTACCTACACCATCTAAGACCACTACCTACATCATCTAAGTCCACTACCTACATCATCTAAGACCACTACTTACATCATCTAAGTCCACTACCTACATCATCTAAGACCACTACTTACATCATCTAAGACCACTACTTACACCATCTAAGACCACTACCTACACCATCTAAGTCCACTACTTACACCATCTAAGTCCACTACCTACACCATCTAAGACCACTACTTACACCATCTAAGACCACTACCTACACCATCTAAGTCCACTACTTACACCATCTAAGTCCACTACCTACATCATCTAAGACCACTACCTACACCATCTAAGACCACTACTTACATCATCTAAGACCACTACTTACATCATCTAAGACCACTACTTACACCATCTAAGACCACTACCTACATCATCTAAGACCACTACCTACACCATCTAAGTCCACTACTTACACCATCTAAGACCACTACTTACATCATCTAAGACCACTACCTACATCATCTAAGACCACTACTTACATCATCTAAGACCACTACTTACACCATCTAAGACCACTACCTACACCATCTAAGTCCACTACCTACACCATCTAAGACCACTACTTACATCATCTAAGACCACTACTTACATCATCTAAGACCACTACTTACACCATCTAAGACCACTACCTACACCATCTAAGTCCACTACTTACACCATCTAAGTCCACTACCTACACCATCTAAGACCACTACCTACACCATCTAAGACCACTACTTACATCATCTAAGTCCACTACCTACACCATCTAAGACCACTACTTACACCATCTAAGACCACTACCTACATCATCTAAGTCCACTACCTACATCATCTAAGTCCACTACCTACATCATCTAAGACCACTACTTACACCATCTAAGACCACTACCTACACCATCTAAGTCCACTACTTACACCATCTAAGTCCACTACCTACACCATCTAAGACCACTACCTACATCATCTAAGTCCACTACCTACATCATCTAAGACCACTACTTACATCATCTAAGTCCACTACCTACACCATCTAAGTCCACTACCTACACCATCTAAGACCACTACCTACATCATCTAAGTCCACTACCTACATCATCTAAGACCACTACTTACATCATCTAAGTCCACTACCTACACCATCTAAGACCACTACTTACACCATCTAAGATCACTACCTACATCATCTAAGACCACTACTTACACCATCTAAGTCCACTACTTACATCATCTAAGACCACTACCTACATCATCTAAGACCACTACCTACACCATCTAAGTCCACTACCTACACCATCTAAGTCCACTACCTACACCATCTAAGTCCACTACCTACACCATCTAAGTCCACTACCTACACCATCTAAGTCCACTACCTAAACCATCTAAGTCCACTACCTACACCATCTAAGTCCACTACCTACACCATCTAAGACCACTACCTACACCATCTAAGATCACTACCTACACCATCTAAGACCACTACTTACATCATCTAAGACCACTACCTACACCATCTAAGACCACTACCTACACCATCTAAGTCCACTACCTACACCATCTAAGACCACTACTTACATAATCTAAGATCACTACTTACACCATCTAAGATCACTACCTACATCATCTAAGACCACTACTTACACCATCTAAGACTACTGCTTACACCATCTAAGACCACTACTTACATCATCTAAGACCACTACTTACATCATCTAAGACCACTACCTACACCATCTAAGACCACTACTTACATCATCTAAGACCACTACTTACATCATCTAAGACCACTACTTACATCATCTAAGACCACTACCTACACCATCTAAGTCCACTACCTACACCATCTAAGACCACTACTTACATCATCTAAGACCACTACCTACACCATCTAAGACCACTACTTACATAATCTAAGACCACTACTTACATCATCTAAGACCACTACTTACATCATCTAAGACCACTACCTACACCATCTAAGTCCACTACCTACACCATCTAAGACCACTACTTACATCATCTAAGACCACTACCTACATCATCTAAGATCAATTCCTACACCATCTAAGACCACTACCTACACCATCTAAGACCACTACCTACACCACCTAAGATCACTACCTACACCATCTAAGACCACTACCTACACCATCTAAGTCCACTACCTACACCATCTAAGACCACTACTTACATCATCTAAGACCACTACTTACATCATCTAAGACCACTACTTACATCATCTAAGACCACTACCTACACCATCTAAGTCCACTACCTACACCATCTAAGACCACTACTTACTTCATCTAAGACCACTACCTACATCATCTAAGACCACTACTTACTTCATCTAAGACCACTACCTACATCATCTAAGACCACTACCTACACCATCTAAGACCACTACTTACATCATCTAAGACCACTACTTACATCATCTAAGACCACTACCTACACCATCTAAGTCCACTACCTACACCATCTAAGACCACTACCTACACCATCTAAGACCACTACTTACATCATCTAAGTCCACTACCTACATCATCTAAGACCACTACTTACATCATCTAAGTCCACTACCTACACCATCTAAGTCCACTACCTACACCATCTAAGACCACTACCTACACCATCTAAGACCACTACCTACATCATCTAAGTCCACTACCTACATCATCTAAGACCACTACTTACACCATCTAAGACCACTACTTACATCATCTAAGTCCACTACCTACACCATCTAAGTCCACTACCTACACCATCTAAGTCCACTACCTACATCATCTAAGACCACTACTTACATCATCTAAGACCACTACCTACACCATCTAAGACCACTACTTACACCATCTAAGACCACTACCTAGACCATCTAAGACCACTACTTACATCATCTAAGATCACTACCTACACCATCTAAGATCACTACCTACACCATCTAAGACCACTACCTACACCATCTAAGATCACTACCTACATCATCTAAGACCACTACTTACACCATCTAAGTCCACTACTTACATCATCTAAGACCACTACCTACATCATCTAAGACCACTACCTACACCATCTAAGTCCACTACCTACACCATCTAAGTCCACTACCTACACCATCTAAGTCCACTACCTACACCATCTAAGTCCACTACCTACACCATCTAAGTCCACTACCTACACCATCTAAGTCCACTACCTACACCATCTAAGTCCACTACCTACACCATCTAAGACCACTACCTACACCATCTAAGATCACTACCTACACCATCTAAGACCACTACTTACATCATCTAAGACCACTACCTACACCATCTAAGACCACTACCTACACCATCTAAGTCCACTACCTACACCATCTAAGACCACTACTTACATCATCTAAGATCACTACTTACACCATCTAAGATCACTACCTACATCATCTAAGACCACTACTTACACCATCTAAGACTACTGCTTACACCATCTAAGACCACTACTTACATCATCTAAGACCACTACTTACATCATCTAAGACCACTACCTACACCATCTAAGACCACTACTTACATCATCTAAGACCACTACTTACATCATCTAAGACCACTACTTACATCATCTAAGACCACTACCTACACCATCTAAGTCCACTACCTACACCATCTAAGACCACTACTTACATCATCTAAGACCACTACCTACACCATCTAAGACCACTACTTACATAATCTCAGACCACTACTTACATCATCTAAGACCACTACTTACATCATCTAAGACCACTACCTACACCATCTAAGTCCACTACCTACACCATCTAAGACCACTACTTACATCATCTAAGACCACTACCTACATCATCTAAGATCACTACCTACACCATCTAAGACCACTACCTACACCATCTAAGACCACTACCTACACCACCTAAGATCACTACCTACACCATCTAAGACCACTACCTACACCATCTAAGACCACTACTTACATCATCTAAGTCCACTACCTACACCATCTAAGTCCACTACCTACACCATCTAAGACCACTACTTACATCATCTAAGACCACTACTTACATCATCTAAGACCACTACTTACATCATCTAAGACCACTACTTACATCATCTAAGACCACTACCTAGACCATCTAAGTCCACTACCTACACCATCTAAGACCACTACTTACTTCATCTAAGACCACTACCTACATCATCTAAGACCACTACTTACTTCATCTAAGACCACTACCTACATCATCTAAGACCACTACCTACACCATCTAAGACCACTACTTACATCATCTAAGACCACTACTTACACCATCTAAGACCACTACCTAGACCATCTAAGACCACTACTTACATCATCTAAGATCACTACCTACACCATCTAAGATCACTACCTACACCATCTAAGACCACTACCTACACCATCTAAGATCACTACCTACATCATCTAAGACCACTACTTACACCATCTAAGTCCACTACTTACATCATCTAAGACCACTACCTACATCATCTAAGACCACTACCTACACCATCTAAGTCCACTACCTACACCATCTAAGTCCACTACCTACACCATCTAAGTCCACTACCTACACCATCTAAGTCCACTACCTACACCATCTAAGACCACTACCTACACCATCTAAGATCACTACCTACACCATCTAAGACCACTACTTACATCATCTAAGACCACTACCTACACCATCTAAGACCACTACCTACACCATCTAAGTCCACTACCTACACCATCTAAGACCACTACTTACATCATCTAAGATCACTACTTACACCATCTAAGATCACTACCTACATCATCTAAGACCACTACTTACACCATCTAAGACTACTGCTTACACCATCTAAGACCACTACTTACATCATCTAAGACCACTACTTACATCATCTAAGACCACTACCTACACCATCTAAGACCACTACCTACACCATCTAAGTCCACTACCTACACCATCTAAGACCACTACTTACATCATCTAAGACCACTACCTACACCATCTAAGACCACTACTTACATCATCTAAGACCACTACCTACACCATCTAAGACCACTACTTACATAATCTAAGACCACTACTTACATCATCTAAGACCACTACTTACATCATCTAAGACCACTACCTACACCATCTAAGTCCACTACCTACACCATCTAAGACCACTACTTACATCATCTAAGACCACTACCTACATCATCTAAGATCACTACCTACACCATCTAAGACCACTACCTACACCATCTAAGACCACTACCTACACCACCTAAGATCACTACCTACACCATCTAAGACCACTACCTACACCATCTAAGTCCACTACCTACACCATCTAAGACCACTACTTACATCATCTAAGACCACTACTTACATCATCTAAGACCACTACTTACATCATCTAAGACCACTACCTACACCATCTAAGTCCACTACCTACACCATCTAAGACCACTACTTACTTCATCTAAGACCACTACCTACATCATCTAAGACCACTACTTACTTCATCTAAGACCACTACCTACATCATCTAAGACCACTACCTACACCATCTAAGACCACTACTTACATCATCTAAGACCACTACTTACATCATCTAAGACCACTACCTACACCATCTAAGTCCACTACCTACACCATCTAAGACCACTACCTACACCATCTAAGACCACTACTTACATCATCTAAGTCCACTACCTACATCATCTAAGACCACTACTTACATCATCTAAGTCCACTACCTACACCATCTAAGTCCACTACCTACACCATCTAAGACCACTACCTACACCATCTAAGACCACTACCTACATCATCTAAGTCCACTACCTACATCATCTAAGACCACTACTTACACCATCTAAGACCACTACTTACATCATCTAAGTCCACTACCTACACCATCTAAGTCCACTACCTACACCATCTAAGTCCACTACCTACATCATCTAAGACCACTACTTACATCATCTAAGACCACTACCTACACCATCTAAGACCACTACTTACACCATCTAAGACCACTACCTAGACCATCTAAGACCACTACTTACATCATCTAAGATCACTACCTACACCATCTAAGATCACTACCTACACCATCTAAGACCACTACCTACACCATCTAAGATCACTACCTACATCATCTAAGACCACTACTTACACCATCTAAGTCCACTACTTACATCATCTAAGACCACTACCTACATCATCTAAGACCACTACCTACACCATCTAAGTCCACTACCTACACCATCTAAGTCCACTACCTACACCATCTAAGTCCACTACCTACACCATCTAAGTCCACTACCTACACCATCTAAGTCCACTACCTACACCATCTAAGTCCACTACCTACACCATCTAAGTCCACTACCTACACCATCTAAGACCACTACCTACACCATCTAAGATCACTACCTACACCATCTAAGACCACTACTTACATCATCTAAGACCACTACCTACACCATCTAAGACCACTACCTACACCATCTAAGTCCACTACCTACACCATCTAAGACCACTACTTACATCATCTAAGATCACTACTTACACCATCTAAGATCACTACCTACATCATCTAAGACCACTACTTACACCATCTAAGACTACTGCTTACACCATCTAAGACCACTACTTACATCATCTAAGACCACTACTTACATCATCTAAGACCACTACCTACACCATCTAAGACCACTACTTACATCATCTAAGACCACTACTTACATCATCTAAGACCACTACTTACATCATCTAAGACCACTACCTACACCATCTAAGTCCACTACCTACACCATCTAAGACCACTACTTACATCATCTAAGACCACTACCTACACCATCTAAGACCACTACTTACATAATCTCAGACCACTACTTACATCATCTAAGACCACTACTTACATCATCTAAGACCACTACCTACACCATCTAAGTCCACTACCTACACCATCTAAGACCACTACTTACATCATCTAAGACCACTACCTACATCATCTAAGATCACTACCTACACCATCTAAGACCACTACCTACACCATCTAAGACCACTACCTACACCACCTAAGATCACTACCTACACCATCTAAGACCACTACCTACACCATCTAAGACCACTACTTACATCATCTAAGTCCACTACCTACACCATCTAAGTCCACTACCTACACCATCTAAGACCACTACTTACATCATCTAAGACCACTACTTACATCATCTAAGACCACTACTTACATCATCTAAGACCACTACTTACATCATCTAAGACCACTACCTAGACCATCTAAGTCCACTACCTACACCATCTAAGACCACTACTTACTTCATCTAAGACCACTACCTACATCATCTAAGACCACTACTTACTTCATCTAAGACCACTACCTACATCATCTAAGACCACTACCTACACCATCTAAGACCACTACTTACATCATCTAAGACCACTACTTACACCATCTAAGACCACTACCTAGACCATCTAAGACCACTACTTACATCATCTAAGATCACTACCTACACCATCTAAGATCACTACCTACACCATCTAAGACCACTACCTACACCATCTAAGATCACTACCTACATCATCTAAGACCACTACTTACACCCTCTAAGTCCACTACTTACATCATCTAAGACCACTACCTACATCATCTAAGACCACTACCTACACCATCTAAGTCCACTACCTACACCATCTAAGTCCACTACCTACACCATCTAAGTCCACTACCTACACCATCTAAGTCCACTACCTACACCATCTAAGTCCACTACCTACACCATCTAAGTCCACTACCTACACCATCTAAGTCCACTACCTACACCATCTAAGACCACTACCTACACCATCTAAGATCACTACCTACACCATCTAAGACCACTACTTACATCATCTAAGACCACTACCTACACCATCTAAGACCACTACCTACACCATCTAAGTCCACTACCTACACCATCTAAGACCACTACTTACATCATCTAAGATCACTACTTACACCATCTAAGATCACTACCTACATCATCTAAGACCACTACTTACACCATCTAAGACTACTGCTTACACCATCTAAGACCACTACTTACATCATCTAAGACCACTACTTACATCATCTAAGACCACTACCTACACCATCTAAGACCACTACTTACATCATCTAAGACCACTACTTACATCATCTAAGACCACTACTTACATCATCTAAGACCACTACCTACACCATCTAAGTCCACTACCTACACCATCTAAGACCACTACTTACATCATCTAAGACCACTACCTACACCATCTAAGACCACTACTTACATAATCTAAGACCACTACTTACATCATCTAAGACCACTACTTACATCATCTAAGACCACTACCTACACCATCTAAGTCCACTACCTACACCATCTAAGACCACTACTTACATCATCTAAGACCACTACCTACATCATCTAAGATCACTACCTACACCATCTAAGACCACTACCTACACCATCTAAGACCACTACCTACACCACCTAAGATCACTACCTACACCATCTAAGACCACTACCTACACCATCTAAGACCACTACTTACATCATCTAAGTCCACTACCTACACCATCTAAGTCCACTACCTACACCATCTAAGACCACTACTTACATCATCTAAGACCACTACTTACATCATCTAAGACCACTACTTACATCATCTAAGACCACTACTTACATCATCTAAGACCACTACCTAGACCATCTAAGTCCACTACCTACACCATCTAAGACCACTACTTACTTCATCTAAGACCACTACCTACATCATCTAAGACCACTACTTACTTCATCTAAGACCACTACCTACATCATCTAAGACCACTACCTACACCATCTAAGACCACTACTTACATCATCTAAGACCACTACTTACATCATCTAAGACCACTACCTACACCATCTAAGTCCACTACCTACACCATCTAAGACCACTACTTACATCATCTAAGTCCACTACCTACACCATCTAAGACCACTACCTACATCATCTAAGATCACTACCTACATCATCTAAGACCACTACTTACATCATCTAAGTCCACTACCTACACCATCTAAGACCACTACCTACACCATCTAAGACCACTACCTACACCATCTAAGACCACTACTTACACCATCTAAGATCACTACCTACATCATCTAAGACCACTACTTACATCATCTAAGACCACTACTTACATCATCTAAGACCACTACTTAACATCATCTAAGACCACTACCTATATAATCTAAGATCACTACTTGCACCATCTAAGACCACTACTTACACCATATAAGATCACTACCTACATCATCTAAGATCACTACTTACACCATCTAAGATCACTACCTACACCATCTAAGATCACTACCTACATCATCTAAGACCACTACTTACACCATCTAAGACTACTGCTTACACCATCTAAGACCACTACTTACATCATCTAAGACCACTACCTACATCATCTAAGATCACTACTTACACCATCTAAGATCACTACCTACATCATCTAAGACCACTACTTACACCATCTAAGACTACTGCTTACACCATCTAAGACCACTACTTACATCATCTAAGACCACTACTTACATCATCTAAGACCACTACCTACACCATCTAAGACCACTACTTACATCATCTAAGACCACTACTTACATCATCTAAGACCACTACTTACATCATCTAAGACCACTACCTACACCATCTAAGTCCACTACCTACACCATCTAAGACCACTACTTACATCATCTAAGACCACTACCTACACCATCTAAGACCACTACTTACATAATCTCAGACCACTACTTACATCATCTAAGACCACTACTTACATCATCTAAGACCACTACCTACACCATCTAAGTCCACTACCTACACCATCTAAGACCACTACTTACATCATCTAAGACCACTACCTACATCATCTAAGATCACTACCTACACCATCTAAGACCACTACCTACACCATCTAAGACCACTACCTACACCACCTAAGATCACTACCTACACCATCTAAGACCACTACCTACACCATCTAAGACCACTACTTACATCATCTAAGTCCACTACCTACACCATCTAAGTCCACTACCTACACCATCTAAGACCACTACTTACATCATCTAAGACCACTACTTACATCATCTAAGACCACTACTTACATCATCTAAGACCACTACTTACATCATCTAAGACCACTACCTAGACCATCTAAGTCCACTACCTACACCATCTAAGACCACTACTTACTTCATCTAAGACCACTACCTACATCATCTAAGACCACTACTTACTTCATCTAAGACCACTACCTACATCATCTAAGACCACTACCTACACCATCTAAGACCACTACTTACATCATCTAAGACCACTACTTACACCATCTAAGACCACTACCTAGACCATCTAAGACCACTACTTACATCATCTAAGATCACTACCTACACCATCTAAGATCACTACCTACACCATCTAAGACCACTACCTACACCATCTAAGATCACTACCTACATCATCTAAGACCACTACTTACACCATCTAAGTCCACTACTTACATCATCTAAGACCACTACCTACATCATCTAAGACCACTACCTACACCATCTAAGTCCACTACCTACACCATCTAAGTCCACTACCTACACCATCTAAGTCCACTACCTACACCATCTAAGTCCACTACCTACACCATCTAAGTCCACTACCTACACCATCTAAGTCCACTACCTACACCATCTAAGACCACTACCTACACCATCTAAGATCACTACCTACACCATCTAAGACCACTACTTACATCATCTAAGACCACTACCTACACCATCTAAGACCACTACCTACACCATCTAAGTCCACTACCTACACCATCTAAGACCACTACTTACATCATCTAAGATCACTACTTACACCATCTAAGATCACTACCTACATCATCTAAGACCACTACTTACACCATCTAAGACTACTGCTTACACCATCTAAGACCACTACTTACATCATCTAAGACCACTACTTACATCATCTAAGACCACTACCTACACCATCTAAGACCACTACTTACATCATCTAAGACCACTACTTACATCATCTAAGACCACTACTTACATCATCTAAGACCACTACCTACACCATCTAAGTCCACTACCTACACCATCTAAGACCACTACTTACATCATCTAAGACCACTACCTACACCATCTAAGACCACTACTTACATAATCTAAGACCACTACTTACATCATCTAAGACCACTACTTACATCATCTAAGACCACTACCTACACCATCTAAGTCCACTACCTACACCATCTAAGACCACTACTTACATCATCTAAGACCACTACCTACATCATCTAAGATCACTACCTACACCATCTAAGACCACTACCTACACCATCTAAGACCACTACCTACACCACCTAAGATCACTACCTACACCATCTAAGACCACTACCTACACCATCTAAGACCACTACTTACATCATCTAAGTCCACTACCTACACCATCTAAGTCCACTACCTACACCATCTAAGACCACTACTTACATCATCTAAGACCACTACTTACATCATCTAAGACCACTACTTACATCATCTAAGACCACTACTTACATCATCTAAGACCACTACCTAGACCATCTAAGTCCACTACCTACACCATCTAAGACCACTACTTACTTCATCTAAGACCACTACCTACATCATCTAAGACCACTACTTACTTCATCTAAGACCACTACCTACATCATCTAAGACCACTACCTACACCATCTAAGACCACTACTTACATCATCTAAGACCACTACTTACATCATCTAAGACCACTACCTACACCATCTAAGTCCACTACCTACACCATCTAAGACCACTACTTACATCATCTAAGTCCACTACCTACACCATCTAAGACCACTACCTACATCATCTAAGATCACTACCTACATCATCTAAGACCACTACTTACATCATCTAAGTCCACTACCTACACCATCTAAGACCACTACCTACACCATCTAAGACCACTACCTACACCATCTAAGACCACTACTTACACCATCTAAGATCACTACCTACATCATCTAAGACCACTACTTACATCATCTAAGACCACTACTTACATCATCTAAGACCACTACTTAACATCATCTAAGACCACTACCTATATCATCTAAGATCACTACTTGCACCATCTAAGACCACTACTCACACCATATAAGATCACTACCTACATCATCTAAGATCACTACTTACACCATCTAAGATCACTACCTACACCATCTAAGATCACTACCTACATCATCTAAGACCACTACTTACACCATCTAAGACTACTGCTTACACCATCTAAGACCACTACTTACATCATCTAAGACCACTACCTACATCATCTAAGATCACTACTTACACCATCTAAGACAACTACTTACACCATATAAGATCACTACCTACATCATCTAAGATCACTACTTACACCATCTAAGATCACTACCTACATCATCTAAGACCACTACCTAGACCATCTAAGACCACTACCTACACCATCTAAGATCACTACTTACATCATCTAAGACCACTACTTACATCATCTAAGACCACTACCTAGACCATCTAAGACCACTACTTACATCATCTAAGATCACTACTTACATCATCTAAGACCACTACTTACATCATCTAAGATCACTACTTACATCATCTAAGATCACTACTTACATCATCTAAGACCACTACTTACATCATCTAAGACCACTACCTAGACCATCTAAGACCACTACTTACATCATCTAAGATCACTACTTACATCATCTAAGACCACTACCTACATCATCTAAGACCACTACCTAGACCATCTAAGACCACTACTTACATCATCTAAGATCACTACTTACATCATCTAAGACCACTACTTACATCATCTAAGACCACTACTTACACCATCTAAGACTACTGCTTACACCATCTAAGACCACTACTTACATCATCTAAGACCACTACTTACATCATCTAAGACCACTACTTACATCATCTAAGACCACTACTTACATCATCTAAGACCACTACCTACATCATCTAAGACCACTACTTACATCATCTAAGACCACTACTTACATCATCTAAGACCACTACCTACACCATCTAAGACCACTACTTACATCATCTAAGACCACTACTTACACCATCTAAGACTACTGCTTACACCATCTAAGACCACTACTTACATCATCTAAGACCACTACTTACATCATCTAAGACCACTACTTACATCATCTAAGACCACTACTTACATCATCTAAGACCACTACTTACATCATCTAAGACCACTACTTACACCATCTAAGTCCACTACCTACATCATCTAAGACCACTACTTACATCATCTAAGATCAATACTTACATCATCTAAGACCACTACTTACACCATCTAAGTCCACTACCTACATCATCTAAGACCACTACCTACACCATCTAAGACCACTACTTACATCATCTAAGATCAATACTTACATCATCTAAGACCACTACTTACATCATCTAAGACCAATACTTACATCATCTAAGACCACTAGTTACATCATCTAAGACCACTACTTACACCATCTAAGACCACTACCTACACCATCTAAGACCACTACTTACACCATCTAAGTCCACTACCTACACCATCTAAGACCACTACTTACATCATCTAAGACCACTACTTACACCATCTAAGTCCACTACCTACACCATCTAAGACCACTACTTACATCATCTAAGACCACTACCTACATCATCTAAGACTACTGCTTACACCATCTAAGACCACTACCTACACCATCTAAGTCCACTACCTACACCATCTAAGACCACTACCTACACCATCTAAGACTACTGCTTACATCATCTAAGTCCACTACCTACATCATCTAAGACCACTACCTAGACCATCTAAGACCACTACCTACACCATCTAAGATCACTACTTACATCATCTAAGACCACTACTTACATCATCTAAGACCACTACCTAGACCATCTAAGACCACTACTTACATCATCTAAGATCACTACTTACATCATCTAAGACCACTACTTACATCATCTAAGATCACTACTTACATCATCTAAGATCACTACTTACATCATCTAAGACCACTACTTACATCATCTAAGACCACTACCTAGACCATCTAAGACCACTACTTACATCATCTAAGATCACTACTTACATCATCTAAGACCACTACCTACATCATCTAAGACCACTACCTAGACCATCTAAGACCACTACTTACATCATCTAAGATCACTACTTACATCATCTAAGACCACTACTTACATCATCTAAGACCACTACTTACATCATCTAAGTCCACTACCTACACCATCTAAGTCCACTACCTACACCATCTAAGACCACTACTTACATCATCTAAGACCACTACTTACATCATCTAAGACCACTACTTACATCATCTAAGACCACTACTTACATCATCTAAGACCACTACCTAGACCATCTAAGTCCACTACCTACACCATCTAAGACCACTACTTACTTCATCTAAGACCACTACCTACATCATCTAAGACCACTACTTACTTCATCTAAGACCACTACCTACATCATCTAAGACCACTACCTACACCATCTAAGACCACTACTTACATCATCTAAGACCACTACTTACACCATCTAAGACCACTACCTAGACCATCTAAGACCACTACTTACATCATCTAAGATCACTACTTACATCATCTAAGACCACTACCTACATCATCTAAGACCACTACCTAGACCATCTAAGACCACTACTTACATCATCTAAGATCACTACTTACATCATCTAAGACCACTACTTACATCATCTAAGACCACTACTTACATCATCTAAGTCCACTACCTACACCATCTAAGTCCACTACCTACACCATCTAAGACCACTACTTACATCATCTAAGACCACTACTTACATCATCTAAGACCACTACTTACATCATCTAAGACCACTACTTACATCATCTAAGACCACTACCTAGACCATCTAAGTCCACTACCTACACCATCTAAGACCACTACTTACTTCATCTAAGACCACTACCTACATCATCTAAGACCACTACTTACTTCATCTAAGACCACTACCTACATCATCTAAGACCACTACCTACACCATCTAAGACCACTACTTACATCATCTAAGACCACTACTTACACCATCTAAGACCACTACCTAGACCATCTAAGACCACTACTTACATCATCTAAGATCACTACCTACACCATCTAAGATCACTACCTACACCATCTAAGACCACTACCTACACCATCTAAGATCACTACCTACATCATCTAAGACCACTACTTACACCATCTAAGTCCACTACTTACATCATCTAAGACCACTACCTACATCATCTAAGACCACTACCTACACCATCTAAGTCCACTACCTACACCATCTAAGTCCACTACCTACACCATCTAAGTCCACTACCTACACCATCTAAGTCCACTACCTACACCATCTAAGTCCACTACCTACACCATCTAAGTCCACTACCTACACCATCTAAGTCCACTACCTACACCATCTAAGACCACTACCTACACCATCTAAGATCACTACCTACACCATCTAAGACCACTACTTACATCATCTAAGACCACTACCTACACCATCTAAGACCACTACCTACACCATCTAAGTCCACTACCTACACCATCTAAGACCACTACTTACATCATCTAAGATCACTACTTACACCATCTAAGATCACTACCTACATCATCTAAGACCACTACTTACACCATCTAAGACTACTGCTTACACCATCTAAGACCACTACTTACATCATCTAAGACCACTACTTACATCATCTAAGACCACTACCTACACCATCTAAGACCACTACTTACATCATCTAAGACCACTACTTACATCATCTAAGACCACTACTTACATCATCTAAGACCACTACCTACACCATCTAAGTCCACTACCTACACCATCTAAGACCACTACTTACATCATCTAAGACCACTACCTACACCATCTAAGACCACTACTTACATAATCTAAGACCACTACTTACATCATCTAAGACCACTACTTACATCATCTAAGACCACTACCTACACCATCTAAGTCCACTACCTACACCATCTAAGACCACTACTTACATCATCTAAGACCACTACCTACATCATCTAAGATCACTACCTACACCATCTAAGACCACTACCTACACCATCTAAGACCACTACCTACACCACCTAAGATCACTACCTACACCATCTAAGACCACTACCTACACCATCTAAGACCACTACTTACATCATCTAAGTCCACTACCTACACCATCTAAGTCCACTACCTACACCATCTAAGACCACTACTTACATCATCTAAGACCACTACTTACATCATCTAAGACCACTACTTACATCATCTAAGACCACTACTTACATCATCTAAGACCACTACCTAGACCATCTAAGTCCACTACCTACACCATCTAAGACCACTACTTACTTCATCTAAGACCACTACCTACATCATCTAAGACCACTACTTACTTCATCTAAGACCACTACCTACATCATCTAAGACCACTACCTACACCATCTAAGACCACTACTTACATCATCTAAGACCACTACTTACATCATCTAAGACCACTACCTACACCATCTAAGTCCACTACCTACACCATCTAAGACCACTACTTACATCATCTAAGTCCACTACCTACACCATCTAAGACCACTACCTACATCATCTAAGATCACTACCTACATCATCTAAGACCACTACTTACATCATCTAAGTCCACTACCTACACCATCTAAGACCACTACCTACACCATCTAAGACCACTACCTACACCATCTAAGACCACTACTTACACCATCTAAGATCACTACCTACATCATCTAAGACCACTACTTACATCATCTAAGACCACTACTTACATCATCTAAGACCACTACTTAACATCATCTAAGACCACTACCTATATCATCTAAGATCACTACTTGCACCATCTAAGACCACTACTCACACCATATAAGATCACTACCTACATCATCTAAGATCACTACTTACACCATCTAAGATCACTACCTACACCATCTAAGATCACTACCTACATCATCTAAGACCACTACTTACACCATCTAAGACTACTGCTTACACCATCTAAGACCACTACTTACATCATCTAAGACCACTACCTACATCATCTAAGATCACTACTTACACCATCTAAGACAACTACTTACACCATATAAGATCACTACCTACATCATCTAAGATCACTACTTACACCATCTAAGATCACTACCTACATCATCTAAGACCACTACCTAGACCATCTAAGACCACTACCTACACCATCTAAGATCACTACTTACATCATCTAAGACCACTACTTACATCATCTAAGACCACTACCTAGACCATCTAAGACCACTACTTACATCATCTAAGATCACTACTTACATCATCTAAGACCACTACTTACATCATCTAAGATCACTACTTACATCATCTAAGATCACTACTTACATCATCTAAGACCACTACTTACATCATCTAAGACCACTACCTAGACCATCTAAGACCACTACTTACATCATCTAAGATCACTACTTACATCATCTAAGACCACTACCTACATCATCTAAGACCACTACCTAGACCATCTAAGACCACTACTTACATCATCTAAGATCACTACTTACATCATCTAAGACCACTACTTACATCATCTAAGACCACTACTTACACCATCTAAGACTACTGCTTACACCATCTAAGACCACTACTTACATCATCTAAGACCACTACTTACATCATCTAAGACCACTACTTACATCATCTAAGACCACTACTTACATCATCTAAGACCACTACCTACATCATCTAAGACCACTACTTACATCATCTAAGACCACTACTTACATCATCTAAGACCACTACCTACACCATCTAAGACCACTACTTACATCATCTAAGACCACTACTTACACCATCTAAGACTACTGCTTACACCATCTAAGACCACTACTTACATCATCTAAGACCACTACTTACATCATCTAAGACCACTACTTACATCATCTAAGACCACTACTTACATCATCTAAGACCACTACTTACATCATCTAAGACCACTACTTACACCATCTAAGTCCACTACCTACATCATCTAAGACCACTACTTACATCATCTAAGATCAATACTTACATCATCTAAGACCACTACTTACACCATCTAAGTCCACTACCTACATCATCTAAGACCACTACCTACACCATCTAAGACCACTACTTACATCATCTAAGATCAATACTTACATCATCTAAGACCACTACTTACATCATCTAAGACCAATACTTACATCATCTAAGACCACTAGTTACATCATCTAAGACCACTACTTACACCATCTAAGACCACTACCTACACCATCTAAGACCACTACTTACACCATCTAAGTCCACTACCTACACCATCTAAGACCACTACTTACATCATCTAAGACCACTACTTACACCATCTAAGTCCACTACCTACACCATCTAAGACCACTACTTACATCATCTAAGACCACTACCTACATCATCTAAGACTACTGCTTACACCATCTAAGACCACTACCTACACCATCTAAGTCCACTACCTACACCATCTAAGACCACTACCTACACCATCTAAGACTACTGCTTACATCATCTAAGTCCACTACCTACATCATCTAAGACCACTACCTAGACCATCTAAGACCACTACCTACACCATCTAAGATCACTACTTACATCATCTAAGACCACTACTTACATCATCTAAGACCACTACCTAGACCATCTAAGACCACTACTTACATCATCTAAGATCACTACTTACATCATCTAAGACCACTACTTACATCATCTAAGATCACTACTTACATCATCTAAGATCACTACTTACATCATCTAAGACCACTACTTACATCATCTAAGACCACTACCTAGACCATCTAAGACCACTACTTACATCATCTAAGATCACTACTTACATCATCTAAGACCACTACCTACATCATCTAAGACCACTACCTAGACCATCTAAGACCACTACTTACATCATCTAAGATCACTACTTACATCATCTAAGACCACTACTTACATCATCTAAGACCACTACTTACACCATCTAAGACTACTGCTTACACCATCTAAGACCACTACTTACATCATCTAAGACCACTACTTACATCATCTAAGACCACTACTTACATCATCTAAGACCACTACTTACATCATCTAAGACCACTACTTACATCATCTAAGACCACTACCTACATCATCTAAGACCACTACTTACATCATCTAAGACCACTACTTACATCATCTAAGACCACTACCTACACCATCTAAGACCACTACTTACATCATCTAAGACCACTACTTACACCATCTAAGACTACTGCTTACACCATCTAAGACCACTACTTACATCATCTAAGACCACTACTTACATCATCTAAGACCACTACTTACATCATCTAAGACCACTACTTACATCATCTAAGACCACTACTTACATCATCTAAGACCACTACTTACACCATCTAAGTCCACTACCTACATCATCTAAGACCACTACTTACATCATCTAAGATCAATACTTACATCATCTAAGACCACTACTTACACCATCTAAGTCCACTATCTACATCATCTAAGACCACTACCTACACCATCTAAGACCACTACTTACATCATCTAAGATCAATACTTACATCATCTAAGACCACTACTTACATCATCTAAGACCAATACTTACATCATCTAAGACCACTACTTACATCATCTAAGACCACTACTTACACCATCTAAGACCACTACCTACACCATCTAAGACCACTACTTACACCATCTAAGTCCACTACCTACACCATCTAAGACCACTACTTACATCATCTAAGACCACTACCTACATCATCTAAGACTACTGCTTACACCATCTAAGACCACTACCTACACCATCTAAGTCCACTACCTACACCATCTAAGACCACTACCTACACCATCTAAGACTACTGCTTACATCATCTAAGTCCACTACCTACACCATCTAAGACCACTACCTACATCATCTAAGACCACTACTTACACCATCTAAGTCCACTACCTACACCATCTAAGACCACTACTTACATCATCTAAGACCACTACCTACATCATCTAAGACTACTGCTTACACCATCTAAGACCACTACCTACACCATCTAAGTCCACTACCTACACCATCTAAGACCACTACCTACACCATCTAAGACTACTGCTTACATCATCTAAGTCCACTACCTACACCATCTAAGACCACTACCTACACCATCTAAGACTACTACTTACACCATCTAAGACTACTACTTACACCATCTAAGTCCACTACCTACATCATCTAAGACCACTACCTACATCATCTAAGATCACTACCTACATCATCTAAGACCACTACCTACACCATCTAAGACTACTACTTACACCATCTAAGTCCACTACCTACATCATCTAAGACCACTACTTACATCATCTAAGATCACTACTTACACCATCTAAGATCACTACTTACACCATCTAAGACCACTACTTACACCATCTAAGTCCACTACCTACATCATCTAAGACCACTACCTACACCATCTAAGACCACTACTTACACCATCCAAGACCACTACTTACACCATCTAAGTCCACTACTTACACCATCTAAGTCCACTACCTACATCATCTAAGACCACTACCTACACCATCTAAGACCACTACTTACACCATCTAAGTCCACTACTTACACCATCTAAGTCCACTACTTACACCATCTAAGTCCACTACCTACACCATCTAAGACCACTACCTACATCATCTAAGATCACTACCTACACCATCTAAGACCACCACTTACACCATCTAAGACCACTACTTACACCATCTAAGTCCACTACCTACATCATCTAAGACCACTACTTACACCATCTAAGACCACTACTTACACCATCTAAGTCCACTACCTACACCATCTAAGATCACTACCTACATCATCTAAGACCACTACTTACACCATCTAAGACCACTACTTACACCATCTAAGATCACTACCTACATCATCTAAGATCACTACCTACATCATCTAAGTCCACTACCTACACCATCTAAGTCCACTACCTACATCATCTAAGTCCACTACCTACACCATCTAAGACCACTACCTACACCATCTAAGTCCACTACCTACACCATCTAAGACCACTACCTACACCATCTAAGTCCACTACCTACACCATCTAAGACCACTACCTACATCATCTAAGTCCACTACCTACACCATCTAAGTCCACTACCTACACCATCTAAGTCCACTACCTACACCATCTAAGACCACTACCTACACCATCTAAGTCCACTACCTACACCATCTAAGTGCACTACCTACACCATCTAAGACCACTACCTACACCATCTAAGTCCACTACCTACATCATCTAAGACCACTACTTACACCATCTAAGACCACTACTTACATCATCTAAGACCACTGCCTACACCATCTAAGACCACTACTTACATCATCTAAGACCACTACCTACACCATCTAAGACCACTACCTACACCATCTAAGTCCACTACTTACATCATCTAAGACTACTACCTACACCATCTAAGACCACTACTTACACCATCTAAGACCACTACCTACATCATCTAAGACCACTACTTACATCATCTAAGATCACTACCTACACCATCTAAGACCACTACCTACACCATCTAAGACCACTACCTACACCATCTAAGACCACTACCTACATCATCTAAGACCACTACTTACACCATCTAAGACCACTACCTACACCATCTAAGACCACTACCTACATCATCTAAGACCACTACTTACACCATCTAAGATCACTACCTACATCATCTAAGATCACTACCTACACCATCTAAGACCACTACCTACATCATCTAAGACCACTACTTACACCATCTAAGACCACTACCTACATCATCTAAGACCACTACTTACACCATCTAAGACCACTACCTACACCATCTAAGATCACTACCTACATCATCTAAGACCACTACTTACACCATCTAAGACCACTACCACCACCATCTAAGATCACTACCTACACCATCTAAGACCACTACTTACACCATCTAAGACCACTACTTACACCATCTAAGATCACTACCTACACCATCTAAGACCACTACTTACACCATCTAAGATCACTACCTACACCATCTAAGATCACTGCTTACACCATCTAAGATCACTACCTACACCATCTAAGTCCACTACCTACACCATCTAAGTCCACTACCTACACTACCTACACCATCTAAGTCCACTACCTACACCATCTAAGACCACTACTTACACCATCTAAGATCACTACCTACACCATCTAAGTCCACTACCTACACCATCTAAGACCACTACCTACACCATCTAAGACCACTACCTACACCATCTAAGTCCACTACCTACACCATCTAAGACCACTACTTACACCATCTAAGATCACTACCTACACCATCTAAGTCCACTACCTACACCATCTAAGACCACTACTTACATAATCTAAGATCACTACCTACACCATCTAAGACCACTACTTACACCATCTAAGATCACTACCTACACCATCTAAGACCACTACCTACACCATCTAAGATCACTGCTTACACCATCTAAGATCACTACCTACACCATCTAAGTCCACTACCTACACCATCTAAGACCACTACTTACACCATCTAAGACTACTGCTTACACCATCTAAGACTACTGCTTACACCATCTAAGTCCACTACCTACACCATCTAAGTCCACTACCTACACCATCTAAGATCACTACCTACATCATCTAAGTCCACTACCTACACCATCTAAGACCACTACCTACATCATCTAAGACCACTACTTACACCATCTAAGACCACTACCTACACCATCTAAGACTACTGCTTACACCATCTAAGACTACTGCTTACACCATCTAAGTCCACTACCTACACCATCTAAGACCACTACCTACACCATCTAAGTCCACTACCTACACCATCTAAGACCACTACCTACATCATCTAAGTCCACTACCTACACCATCTAAGACCACTACCTACACCATCTAAGTCCACTACCTACACCATCTAAGTCCACTACCTACACCATCTAAGTCCACTACCTACACCATCTAAGACCACTACCTACACCATCTAAGTCCACTACCTACACCATCTAAGTCCACTACCTACATCATCTAAGATCACTACCTACATCATCTAAGTCCACTACCTACACCATCTAAGACCACTACCTACACCATCTAAGTCCACTACCTACACCATCCAAGTCCACTACCTACAACAACACATCCCTCCGTCACGTCCCTCAAACCCACCGGACCAACTCTGCCGGACCAGCAGAGCAGGTGTGTGTGTGGGCCTAGTCCAGCCTCTCTTCTGTCCTCTCCATTCTGGCATTCTCCTAGGAGCTCATGTTGTGACTACAGATGCTCACAGCCCTCTTCACAACTCTCTCTCCCATCTATTCGGTTTTCTGGCAGATCACCTTCTGCTGACAAAGTCCTCCTCTCCTCTCCTCTCCTCTCCTCTCCTCTCCTCTCCTCTCCTCTCCTCTCCTCTCCTCTCCTCTCTGCCACCACGCTGTCTGTCTGTCATCACCACTTCACTGTTGCTTGTTGTTCTGTAGGGGTCTCTGTCTCTGGACAGAAAGAGGAGGATGGAAACGCATATATTCAGTGTTTGCATCCAAAGTGTCAGCCTATTCCCTGTATAGTGCACTACTTTTGACTGGAGTGCTGTGAAATGCAGTTCAGGAGGCAGGCACTCTTTTCCTTTCAAACCCATGAAGGAGAGTGATAAAGTACACATTTTGGGAGGAATAAGAGATTATTGGAGTGCAATCCTCGCCTTATTTATGCCAACGAGCGCTAGCATTGTTCCTCACAACATCCCTCCCTGGTGAAGCCTCCCCCTACAGGCCAGATAAGAACATTACAGGCTGCCTATAGTCGTTTTACTGTACTCTGTGTGGCTGTGTGCTAATGAAGCCAATAGGGGAAGCAGTGACTGGGAACAGCACGGATCCATCCCTGTACATAGGTTTATTTATATACCAAAAGGTCAAGGATCAGTCTAAAGAACTGCAGGAGGGAGTGAGAGGAGAGAAATGTAATTCTCGGCTATGGCATATTAACTCGAGAAGGTAAGACATTTGTAATTGAGGGAAGGACGAGAAAATACAGCATTTTTCTTTGTCATACTTTGTCATGAGATAACGTTGAATAGGC